>NC_088335.1:40157500-40307500 GCF_036884655.1 Musa acuminata AAA Group
TAGCCATTGTTGTCAAGAATTTCTATAGAGGTTTCTTCTTGAACTTTGACATTTCTCGGCTTAGAACTCTCGCTTTAGATGGTGTAGGAAATCATTTTTGCTTCAAAGAGATGTTGAGCCTAGGGACCAAAATCTTCGTTTATATAGATGTCCTCCCATCAAGAACATTTATTATCATCAACTTATAACGTTTAAGAATTAATTCAAATTTATAACATTTAGATCATAATAAAATTTTTTAATGATAATAAATATTTAATTTAATAATAACGGTTTCATGTATAATGAATAAAAAACTGAAATCATTTAAACCATAATAAATGAAGAAATTCATGATAATAAATTATGAATCTTAATGAAAATAGTTATATTATTATTAAATAAGATATTTAATAATAACGGTTATAGAACATAAAAACCTGCCCTTTTTTGTTGTAAGAAAATTCGCAGAACTATCGGGAAAAGCATTAAAAGTTTTAAAAGTCAAAGGGGAGGAGACTTTCAACCGGCAGTAGGTGCTTCTAGTGGAATTATTCTTGCTTGGTTTTCTGATATTGTACATTTATAGGTGATATCCAAATAATCTCAGTTCATTCCTGCAATAGTTTAATTTTATAATAATAAACCTTGGCTTTTAACTGGTGTTTATGCTAGTACCTTTATTTTTTTTACCATAATAAGCTTTGGGATTATTTTCCTACTTTAAATCTTTCTGATATGCCTTGATGTATTATACGAGACTTTAATCATGTACCACTTGTTTTGATCATGGTAATTCTTTTGTGTATCACCTTTCGCCAACTTGTTTTGATCATGTACCACTTAAGACCAATTTAATGAGTTTTTGTTTTAACAGAAATAAGATGTTTAGATTCCAAAATTTTTTGATACAATATTCTGAGTTTAATGATTTAGTTTCTTCTGTTTGGAATAACCAAAACACTATTAGTGAAGCCCTTTCAGATTTTCATTCTAAACTTTGCAAGGTTCATACAATTTTTTTCTAAATAGAATAGAAATAGCTTAGGCATGCTTAATCTTAATTGGAAACCACTTAAAACACTATTATTGATATTGAATCTGAACTTGAAATTACCAATCATTCGAATGTTGTTTTGTACTATTACATCTTTCCTCCCTTCATAATTTTCAAATGGCACTTATCAAGCAATTGTATCTTTAATGATGGGCTAAAGCTAAATATCATTGGATTAATGATGATGACAAGAATATTAAATATTTTCATAATTTGGTAATTCAGTGTAAGCATAAGAATTTCATTAGAGGTATTTATGATAGCAATGACGATATTATTAAAGATACTAAACCATTTCTTGACCTCTTCTATAATCACTATTTTGATCTTTGGAATACTACTAGTAATGGTCATTCTATTCATCACGATTGTCATAATACTCCTAAAATCCCTAATTGTGATGTAGATTCTTTAATTGCTGCTTTTACTATTGATAGATTTACCAGCGAACTTTATAAATCATATTGCTATATCATTTCTCCGAAAGATTTTTCATTCCTTTTATGGTCACACTTTTATTCTTCCATCTCGGGTTAGGACTCATCTAACATTCATTCCTAAAATTAAAAGTCCCACTCTTATAACTCATTTTTGGCCAATTAATTGCATGGTCCGATATTAATTATGTAATTTTGGTAAAAGTTTTAGCCAACCGTCTTAAACCTTTAACTTAATACATTAATTAGTGATGAACAATCTGTGTTTATTCTTAGGCATAGTATTCATGATAATATTTTTATTATCCAAGAGGCTACTCATTTAATGTACACTTGTAAAGACAAAAATTTTATTTGAATAATTAAATTAGATCTTAAAAAAGTCTTTTATAGACTGTCTTGGAATGTCACTCTCAAAACTCTTTCCTTAATGAATTTTTCTACTAAATATATTGATTGGATTCAAGCTTGTGTTCAATCATCATGTTTCTCTTTTCTTATTGATGAAAATTTTTTATCTACTTTTAACAGTCTGGTGTTCATTAAGAAGACCCATTATCCCCTCGTTTATATATTTTAGTTACTCAACTTTTAACTTAACTAATAAATAAAAGTATTCGGTGTAAGAAACTTATCCCTCTTAGCTTTGCTCCTAACTACAAGCTTAGTCGTATAATTTTTACGGATGACATTTTATTATGCTTTCGTGCTAATAAGAAGTCTTGTAACACTCCTAAAAATATCTTTCAATATTATGAATCTCTTGCTAATCCACGTATAAATCTCTTAAAATATGAAATATTCTTTCTTAAACATATATTTAGATCAGCAAACTCTTGGTTAGGCTTTCAAGAATCCCTTTAAATACCTTGAAGCTACCATTGCACCTACTCGTGATGACATTCTTCTCAAAAGAATAAAGTCTAAATTAGCTACTTGGCAGACTCAGCATCTATGTCAGGGCTGTTAGACTAGTTCTTATTAAATCAATCCTTACGTCCATACAATTCATACTTCGAGTGTTACCTAATAGCAAGAAGTCTTCACCTAAGCAAAAATTTATTTTGGCAAAACAAACCTAATAGCAAGAAGTCTTCACCTAATTAAGTAGAACAGTCTCACCTCTCCTACTAACTCGAAGTGGCCTTAATATTCATGATATTAGAAGTTTTAAATATGCTTTACAAGTCGCTGTCGAATTATCAAATATCTAAATAATGATGGTACTCTACGGTCTAATAATATCATTCATGCTAGATATTATTTCATAAATCCTTAAAATATTCCTAAATATAATCGCTGCAGTTGGAGTCCAACTGAAAACTATTCATAGAATCCTTGATTACTTTATGTGAAGGTTTTTTTTTTTAAATAAAAAGGTAACGATGCTAACATCATTACATTACAAACTTGTCTTTTGATAATACCCTAGGATTTTATCATTGGACAAATGAGGGGAATGATCATTTTGAGAGGATCGACCTCCTTAATCACTTCGAGGAGATCGGTCTCCTTGATCAATTCGAGGGGATCGACCTCCTTGGATTTGTCAAAAGACTTAATAATATTTCATTGTCTCTCAAAAGAAATGATTACATCACTATTTATAGAGTTCCACCTAGAGTCCACCACTTTTAATATAAATAAATATTAAATAAACCTTTACCCGACTCTAACTGAACTAAACAGACTCAATAAACATTATTTAAAAGCTTAGAAAAGAAAGGGATCCTAACAATTCCTCCCCCTTCAAATCAGCCTTGTCCTCAAGGCTATCAAACTCGGAGAGCTTCTCTTCAGCACTTCAGTCATAGGCTATCTACAACGCATTACAACCCGTTGATCAAGTAAGCATGGTCTCCACTTTTTGATAGTGTAACCAATAGGTCGATCTTTTAGTGTAGTAATAATTACAACTCCTGGCCCTGTATAATCAGTTTTATCTTTGAACATTTGTTATCACAAGTTAAAATATGTCCATCGGTGATCTTTACTTGTTAATGCTATCAGTATCAATCAAAACTATAACATGTTGATATTCCAAAGTTCCGCCAACTTTTATAGTTTGCGGGTTAGAGTAGCCGGTTAATACATGCATTGTATATATGGTAGGTTCAAGATCTTCCTTAGAATCTATACCCTCACGATCGGAGTCCACATTCTTAGCTTCTGGTTCCTCTCTAATTAGTTCAATCATTAGAAGTTGCCATTGTTTACATCGGTGCTTCATACTTCACTTTTTATCATAGCACAAACCCTTTGCTAATTTTTCTTTGAGTTCTTCTTGGGTTAGTCTTCGGGTGTCAGGGTTTCGGCTGGGAATAGATGGGGTAGGTGGCTTACTGATCATCTAGTTATTGTCACTTTTGTTTCCATGATTTTCCCTGCTAACTTTTTTCTTATGTAGATGTACAAATGAGATCGCAGCTATCATAGTGTAGGATTTGACGAGCCTTAACTTCACACCGGATTTATGGATTAAGTTCTTCGATAAATGTTCTCACCAATTGTCATTCAAACCAATCTCTCGCTTGATTTGATAATCGTTTAAATCTGTTCTAATATTCTAATACTGTAGAAGTTTGATAAATTTTGGCAAGCTGCCCATCAATATTCCCGTATTCAGATAGTCCAAAGCGAATAAAAAGTCCTCTCTTAAATTGCTCTCACGAGTGGACTCCGTGACAAGTTTTGTATCAATTATACCACTGGATTACATCTCCCTCTAGTTGGATTGAGGCTATTTCCTCATATTCTTCTGGAGTTATGTGAAAACGAAAAATTTTTTCTGCCCTAGAGATCCAACTGGTTGGATCTCCATCTTCCCATCTCGAAAATTTTACCTTCATGTGTGAGTAGTTTATGTCACAGTCTTGGGGCCCTTTTCTTATATTTTTAGATCTGTGCAATATAGAACTTGAACCCTCATCTTGTTAAAATTTATTGAGACTCTCTAGTAGATTCTTTTTGAAATTATTAAGTTTGCAACCAGTTCTCAATTCTGATTTATAATACTTTCATTTGTGCTTTCACTGAGTTATCGGTAGCCATTGTGTAAGATTGCAAATCTGTAATCCTCAATTCTTGTTTTTGATGTCGAGACTAGGGCATCAATCACTACCCTATTCAGTGTTGCTGTTGTGACGCAGTCGGTGGCAACACTGTGGTAATGAAGGAGATCGATCCCCTCGAAGTGATCAAGGAGGCCAATCTCTTCGAAGTGATCATTCCCTCATTTTTTCCATGATAAAATCCTAGAGTCTTATCATCTTTCTTAATCATGCACTAAGGTTGATGCGTTTATTCAATCTGGTTGCTAGAATAATCAGGTTTATTTGTGTACGCTTGATTTGGTTGATGTCAACAAAGCTATTGAGGTTGCTCGGTATCCTAGTGATGATAATGAAAGGAACACCCCATATGGGCAGGTTACTTCTAGAAGAGCATTTCCTCTTTCTAAGGGATTTAAGATCCGACACTACACATTGTTGATATGGCTGGTAAGATTATGGAAACTTCTCATTATTCTCAAAATTCAAATCTTTTATTGAAAACTTCTCCATCAAAACCTCTCTACTGATAGACTATTGAAGATTCATATGAATATTGGTTCTATTTGTCCTTTTTGCAAAACCGCTTCTCTATCCATTGAACACCTTTTCTTTTAATGTTCTTTTTCCAATCAACTCTGGATTTGGTGATAAGAAAACCTCAAGTTTACTTTCGAATTCAACTCTACCTGGATTTAGGGTGATTGGCTTAAAGAGGGTTTAAACCTGAGAATGGGAAGACTTATGCAGACAGTCATTGAAAATCAACTATGGTTCATTTGAAAAATAAGGAATAATACTCGCTTTTGTAACTCTTAACTCCTACCAAGTGGGTTAGAGCTCGCACTGGCTATTATGCCAGAACTGTTATGTCTGAAGAGAAGATACTAAGTAATACTCTTCAGTTACTGATAATATAAGTACTGATGACTCTACTTCTTTGCAAGATGGGAGAGCTGGATTCATTGTTCAAGATCACCAAGGCATTTTCCATGCAGCAAGCAGGTCTTATGTATCTACAACACAAATCACCACTACATTGTGAAGCAAAGGGGCGTCCAGTGTGCTATCAACAATGGGTTTAAAAAATCCAAATTGAGACCAATTCTCTTACTTTTGCAGATTTGCTACTATCAGATCAGATGCTAAATATCCATGGATTGTAAAGCCACCACCAAATAGCTGACATCAAACAGCTTACATTATTTTAGGGAATATTAACCTAGTAGCACAATGGGTTGCTAAGAAAGCTAGAATAGATAAAGCAACTACTGTATGGTTTTTTGGTAGAGGTGTGAAGCTTTAATATATTTTTCTAGAAAAATTATAATCTCTTAAACCCTGGATCTTAGGCCTCTTTCTTTATCTCAATTATAGGTCAAAAGTATTACTTGAGTTCTTTGTTTATAGAGGGTGAACTCAAGAACTTGACTCCAACTATGATAAAAAAAAAAAAATTCTATCTTGACTAAAACTCATAAACTAAGATCTTATCTAATTATAAAGTTTAATTTTAGTATCTTTTCTTTGGCTGAAGCGTTATATAAACTACAGAAAGGAAAAAAAATTACGACACTAAGAGTTATGATTCAAAGTGTAAGATCGCAGCCAAGTCTTGATTAGTTTTGAGGCTTCTTCATTTTTTTTCTATTTTATTTGTAGTTGCAAACATTCTTAAAAATGGAATTACTCGACTGATTGATGACTAACTTTACAAATACCATAAAGATTAGTTTTCACTCATATTAAGGGTAATTTTAACTTGGGCCTGTCTAGTTGAATCGATTAGTGATTACGATCAGTTATACATTGTTAAATGTGATTCTTTTTTGGCATATTAGACTCGATAGTGGAATCCTCCACATCAATATTAGTTGTCACTCATCAAACTGTAGACATAGCCGATCAAAACAGTGACCAAAACTAGCTTTTGGTGAGTAGAGATTTTTGTTTTTTTTGGTGAAATATGTTTTATCATTACTTTCGTTTCAATTTCATTTTGATGCATTTAGAGGACGAGAAATGAGGTCAACGATGTTGCCACGGCCATGTCATTCATTGTATTGCTTTTTATATTAATGAGTTGTAAGAATTATTTTGACATCACTTTTGCTTGTGAAGTGAATATTAAAATCTCCTCACGATATTACTCATCCAGTGGTGGGAATGAAAGTTGACGAGGATAATAATAAAGAAGGGACGTCTCCTGTGTCATGCGAACTGAGGAGACACATGGGTCATCTGCCTCGGGCCGAGGCAGATCGGAACACCGATCGAGGCACGTCATCATTCTACAAGAGCCCGGTCCTTCACGCAATCTCAACACCGGAGTCAGACACCTTTCCAAGTACGGTCCTGCTCCCTGCAAGCGGGCACATCAACAACGGTGACCTTCCCTATAAAACCCTCGCGTTCGGAACGAGAAAGGGGGAAGAAAATTCCTTTTAAGATTATCGACTGACTTGACTGTCGGAGGGGTCGGGTCGAGCTCTCCCGACCCGACCTGTATGCAGGGACAAAGACGAAGCGCCACTCCACTGCGAACCCAAGCGAGGAGTTCCCTCTTGGAGGAAACGATTGCCCCGTCAAGACCGGACCATCGCACTTGGCTACCTCAGCACTCTCAAGGGCTAGTCCAGGAAGATCCCTCCTCATTCGAACTCGAACCCAGCCGTGTTGGCCCCGAGGCCACGGCTTAAAGTTGTTAGCACCAACATTTTGGCGCTAGAAGAAGGGCCGAATGTCGAGGGATCGCCAGATCGACCCAGACGAACCCACAGTTGAGGGATCGCCCCTGATCGGGGTTCCAAGGGAGCGCACCCCGCATGAAGAAACTCGAGCTAAGCACCCCGCCATGACATTAGAGCGCTATTAGCGATTATTCAATGACCCGAGCCTGTCACCGCCGAGAGGCGCCCGGACCGACCCGAAATCTCGAGCCAGTGGGGTCCACTGATAGCTTACCCCTAATGGAGGGTCGGCCGGACCGAACCATCGCACTCGGCTACCTCAACACTCTCAAGGGCTAGTCTAGGAAGATCCCCGCTCATTCGGACCCGAACCCAGCCGTGTTGGCCCCGAGGCCACGGCTTAAAGTTGTTGACACCAACATTTTTGTGCTAGAAGGAGGGCAGGTGACGATTCCTCACGTCGAGTCATCGGCTTCCGGGAGTCGAAGTCGAGGAGGTCGTGCCTTGATATTCACGTCGTGAGGCCCTTCGGCTGCCGTGTCAGATCTCATTTATGGTGGGGCGACGTTGCTAGCGGGATCTTTGCTATAAATAGTGCGTCGTTGGGTTCCAGCATGCCTCCTACTAGTCATATGATCGATCGCTTCTTCCGGAACTCGCCGCTTCCGCTCGAGTCGACTCTCCTACCTTACCTTCTAAAGGTCAGTAAGGATGGCCTCCTCCTCCTTCTCGACTTCATCCCCCTCTCCTTCCTACCCAAGTATCGTCGGGGAAAAAACACTACCGCCGAGCCCCATCTCATCATCCGACAAGAAGGCGGCTCGGGTCCTTGAAGCTCTGATGTGGCCACACGACCTCAACTCCACTGTGAGCTAGTCATCGCTCGGCAACCTCCAAGAGCGCTTCAGCATCCCCGAGGGTTATGTCCTGCTTGCCCCCGAGCCAAGGCAACGAGCGTATGATCCGATCCCCAAGGGTTTCGCCTTAACCCTAGATGCCCTCGAGGCAGGGTTACGCTTTCCTTTGCACCCCGTTATTAGCTCCTGTATTTTCTGGTGGCGCATTTCCCCGTCACAGATGGCACCGAACTCCTGGCGCTATCTAGTGGCATTCTTGGGGGAGTGTCATTACGCCGATATTACCCTGACTCGATCTCTCTTTCTGTCTTGTTTCCGCCTCTCCAAGGGGCCTGGGGGTTATTATCTGTCATCCCGGTCGGGCTTCCGGGTTAGCGGGGCCCCCTCTAGTAACAAATGATGGAAGGGGTGTTTCTTTTACATTTGCTGTGAGAGGGGCTGGAGTTTCGGGCTCCGGTGGTCGGCACGCATGATCGATAATACCACCCCGATTCTGAGCGATGATGAGCGTAGGGATCTCCGGAGGCTTAAGGAGATTCTTCCCACCTCCCGAGCCATTCAGAACATGACTGAGCTGTGGTTGGTCGAGGCGGGTCTTAGCCCGATGCCTCGAGGTATGCTCGCAGTGGGTAGACTAGGGTCTTTACGAGTCATTCGGAGTACTGACCAATGTTCATGTTTTCGCGCAGAGATGGTGAATCTTAGATCCGTGCGCGGGGGACGGGCTTCGTCGATTTTGACATTGCGCCCACCGACCGAGCCGATGATCGGCTCGAAGGATGCGCCGGTGGAGATCGAGGCTGGTCGGCCTCAGAAAAAAGTGAAGGCCAGTGTTATGAAGGTGCCCGACATGATAGCGGCCCAGACAGGGGCAGCCAGTGCTAAATCAGCCGATCGTGCGGGGAGGAGCCGCGGACAGGGTGAGGCCGACCCTAGCAAGGAGGGGGTGGGGAAGGCGCCTCGGGAGCCTTCTGTTCGCGATCTTTGTCACCTTCCTACGGGTATGAAGGATGAGCCTTACCAGGCTCGAGCAATGGCCGACCTTTCGGAGGGTGCTGCCTCCGACCCGTTGGTGGCCCGCTGGGGGGCCTTGTCCCGCGGGGAGCGGGTATGGACCGACGGGGATTCCGTGACTCTGTTTATTCACAGAGGGCTTCATCTCGACATGGCTTAGGAGTTATACACCTCGTCCTCTGAAGTCCTACTTGGCAGGTCCGCCAAGTCGCTACTATGGGTAAGCATCTCGTCGCCGGCCCGTCGTTAGTACCCGGTCGGTATCATTATGACTTCTTTCCATGTAGGGCCAGCACTACACCATGGCACTGATGGATTGTGTGCGCGATGGTGGATGAGGTGCGTGCCGATGCACGTGCGGCTTTAGAGGCCCTAGCCGATGAGATTCGCCAACGGCCAGAGAAGGATAAGAAGCTGATCGAGGACTACAAAAAAATCCTTGGGCTTCGAGCTCAGGCTGACCCGGACGGGGCAGGTTACCTATGAGTACGGGTACCGGATCGCCCTGGCTCGCTTTCGAGCACGCTACCCTGACCTCGAGGTCACGGAAGATCCCTTCACTTCCTTTCCTGAGGACTTGGGCATTGACATGCCCGAGGAAGTTCATTTTGTCGACAGCGTGGAGTTCCCCGAGAAGTAGGGGAGACATATTGTAATTTTTTCTAATGGGGTAGGTCGGGCGCTGGCCGATGCTGTAAATGTGTTATCTGGTCTTGTAACCAGATTTTTGCTTTAAATGAAAAGTTTTTCGTTTAGGCTTCTTCCTTGTCTTTCTCGATCTTACTTATATGAAAAACCTCTTAAGGTTATGCATGTTCCACGTCCTCGGTAGGGGGTGGCCTTGCATCATCGCGAGCCGGTAGGTGCCGATTCTAACGACGTCGACCACCCGATAAGGTCCTTCCCAGTTTGGAGCGAGCTTGCCGCGTGCTCGGGTCAGGTCGCTGACTTCGACTTTTCATAAGACCAGATCTCCCAACTTAGTCGGTCGGGGATAAACCTTTCGGTTATAGATTTTCGCGATAGCTCTCTTGTAGGAGAGGGCCTTTAAGTATGCATCAGCACGCCGCTCCTCGAGCATGTCGAGACCGACTCGAAGTCCTTCGATGGTTGTCCTTTCCTCATAATTTTCCGTTCAAGGGGTAGGGAAAACCACTTCGGGCGGTAAGACAGCCTCGGTTCCGAATGTGAGGCTATAGGGGGATTCTCCAGTTGCGGTTTTAGGGGTGGTCCGCAAGGACCACAAGATGCTAGGGAACTTGTCCACCCAAACCGAGCGGGCTGCGGTCGCTCTTTTTCTGAGCCCGTCCAGGATGGATCGGTTGGTTACCTCCGCCAGTCCGTTCGTTTGGGGGTGGGCCACCGAGCTGAACCTCAGCTGAATCTGGTGGCTTGCGCAAAACTCCCGGAAACACGCGCTAGCGAACTGGCCCCCATTGTCCATGATGATAGTCCTGGGCAAGCCGAACCGAGTCACTATATTCTTTCAGACAAATTTCTCCACCTGACGCTCTATGATTGTTGCTAGCGGCTTGGCTTTGACCCATTTAGTAAAGTAATTCACTCCCACGATGACGTATTTCCGCTGCCCCGAGGCCGGTGGGAAAGGTCCGAGGAGGTCCAATCCCCACTGCGTGAACGACCATGCACAGTCAATGGGGGCGAGCGGGACTGCAGGCTATCGGGGCGTCCGAGTGTGCCTTTGGCATGAGTCGCATCATTGTACATAAGCTTTCACGTCCCGGCACATGGTGGGCCAATAGTACCTTTGGCAGAGGATCTTGTATGCCAAGGTTCGCCCACTGATGTGTTCCCCACAAATCCCTTCGTGGACCTCGACCATAACCGACCGAGCTTCTTCGGGTTCTAGGCACCGCAGGAGAGGATACAAGAAAGACCTCTTGTAGAGTCGTCCGTTCATCTCGAAGTACCACGTGCGTACGGCGCAAACATCGAGCCGCGGCCTCGTCGATGGGAAGGATGCCGTCCCGCTTGTAGTGCAGCATTTCCTGTACCCACGTAGTCTGCGGGTCGGCTAGGGACACAACCGCGATCGCGATCGCTCAGAAAGGGAGTTCCTCGACCTCGGGCCAGGCTTCGGGATCCGACCTTGATGCTAGTTTAGCCAGCTCATCTGCTCGCTCGTTCTCATTTCTCGGGACCCTAGATAACGTAAAGCGAGAGAAGTTGGCGGTCAGGTTTTTTACCTCTGCCAAGTACTTTGACATGGTTGGGTCCTGGGCCTCGTATCCGCCGCTGAGGTGCTCGGCCACTAGCTGCGAGTCGATGAGGACGTGTATGGCATCTACTTGCATCTCAATAGCTAATCGGAGTCCTGCTAGGAGTGCCTCAAACTTTGCCTCGTTATTCATGGCTTGAAAGCCGAAGCGAAGGGAGCGTTCGAACGATCGTCCGTCGGGGGCTTCCAGCACTAGCCCCGTGCCCGCGCCCTTCGAGCTAGCCGATCCATCCACACACAGGACCCATCCTTCACTGACCCGCTCAGAATCCTCGTCCTCGGGCTGAGTTAGTTCGGAGATGAAGTCGGCTACTGATTGGGCCTTGATGGCGATTCTTGGTACATATCGTATGTCGAACTCGCCGAGCTCCACTGACCATTTGAGGAGGCGACCTACAACGTCGAATTTAGACAAAACATGCCGGAGCGGTTGATCGGTAATTACCTCAATTGGATGGGCTTGGAAGTAGGGGCACAGCTTTCGGGCCATTAGCACGAGCGCCAGTGCCAATCTTTCGATCGGCTTGTACCGCTCCTCGAGCCCGTTTAGGTCATGGCTAACGTAGTAGACTAGTAGCTATTCCTCGGAGGATTCTTTTGTGAGGACGAAGCTGACCGCGTGTTGGGATGTGACCAGGTAGATGCTGAGTTTCTCCCCGGAAGAAACTGAGGCAAGGCGGGGGAGGCTGGCCAGGTGTTGTTTTAAGCGTACGAGGGCTTCCTCGCACTCAGCTGTCCATTGGAAGTTCCTCGGGTTTTTTAGGGCTTGGAAGAAGGGGAGGCATCGATCGCCTGATCGGGAGCGAAACCGAGCTAGGGCGGCGAGCCTACCGTTCAACCGCTGCAACTCCTTGATTGTCCGAGGGGCCTGCATGCTGATAATTTCCTGGACCTTTTCCGGGTTGGCGTCGATTCCCCTCTCATGTATGATGAATCCGAGGAATCTTCCCGAGCTGACGCCAAAAGCACATTTTGTCGGGTTGAGTCGCATGTCGTATCTTCGCAACGTAGCAAACGTCTCGACTAAGTCTGCTAGGTGGGTAGCTACTGTATGGCTTTTCACGATCATGTCATCAACGTAGACCTCCATATTTTGTCCGATCTGTCGGGCGAACATCTTGTTTACGGTTCTCTGATACGTGGCACCAACATTCTTCAGCCCGAACGGCATGACCTTTTAAAAGTATACCCCCTGGTCGGTGAGGAAAGCCGTGTGCTCTTGGTCCTCGGGCGCCATCCTGATCTGGTTGTAGCCGGAGAAGGCGTCCATAAATGAGAGGCGGGCATGCCCGGCGGTCGCGTCGACCAATTGGTCGATCCTCGGGAGGGGGTAGCAGTCTTTCGGGCACACACGATTGAGATCGGTGTAGTCAACGCACATCCTCCAGCTCCCATTAGATTTTTTCACGACTACATTGGATAACCATCGCGGGTATTTGACTTCCTCTATGAAGCCCGCTGCCAAAAGTCGCTCCACCTCCTCGCGGACAGCTAGTTGTCGGTCGGGGGCCTGTTGTCGGGGCCTCTACCTCACCGGGCGAGCATTGGGCAAAATGTTCAGGTGATGTTGGGCAACCTTTGGGTCGATGCCTGTCATGTTAGTCGGCGACTAGGCGAAGACGTCGGCATTTTCCTGTAGGAAGCCGACGAGTTGCTCCCTCTCCCGTTCATGGAGCTCTGACCCGATTTTTATCGTCTGGTCTAGCCGACCCACCATTAGGGGTAAGCTATCAGTGGACCCCAATGGCTCAAGATTTCGGGTCGGTTCGGGCGCCTCGCGGCGGCGACAGGCCCGGGTCGTTGAATAACCGCAAATAGTGCTCTGATGTTGTGGCGGGGTGCTCAACTCGAGTTTCTTCATGCGGGGTGCGCTCCCCCGGAACCCCGATCAGGGGCGATCCCTCAGTTGTGGGTTCATTTGGGTCGATCTGGCGATCCCTCGTGATGGTTGGTTGCTGGCCCGTTCATCCTATGCGACGTGTGACCGAGGTGTATGACGGGTAGGGTGGAAGACTCGGACGAGCGGATGGTGCCGAGGTGTAGGAATCATGTGGTTTGCGGTCGAGATATGTAGCTTGGGCAAGCCGCACAGAGATGGACTCGGGCAGATGCAGCCGAGGGACACGGCTCAGGCGGGCAAGCCGCGCAGAGGTGTACTCAGGCAGAGTGCAGCCGAGGGACACGGCTCAGGCGGGCAGGTCACGTAGAGGTGGATTCAGGCAGACTACTGCCGAGGGACACGGCTCAGGCTGGCAGGCCGCGCAGAGGTGGACTCGGGCATACTACTACCAAGGGAGACGGCTCAGGCGGGCAGGCCGCGCAGAGGTGGACTCGGGCAGAGTGCAGCCGAGGGACACGACTCAGGCGGGCAGGCTGCGTAGAGGTGGACTCGGGTAGACTATTGCCGAGGGACACGGCTCAGGCGGGCAGACCGCGTAGAGGTGGACTCGGGCAGAGTGCAACCGAGGGACATGGCTCAGGTGAGCAAGTCGCGCAGAGGTGGACTCGGGTAGAGTGCAGCCGAGGGACACGGCTCAAGCGGGCAGGCCGCGCAGAGGTGGATTCGATACTAACCCGACGGGAATGACCATCGTGATCCTCTAGAAACCTCCCCGGCACTGACCCGAGGGCGAACCGACGGGAACGACCATTGGAAACAGAATCCATGCCCCGGACCCCCAGCAACGACCGACGCATGGCTTCCTTCGGGGGGGGGGAGGGGGGGGAGCGGGGGGAGGGAGAATGATGAGGATAATAATAATGATGGGACGCAAACTGACATCGCCCGCTCCTGGGTGATGTCTCCTGTGTCAAGCGAACCGAGGAGACACATGGGTCATCTGCCTCGGTTTGACCTGACAGCACTAGGCCGAGGCAGACCAGAACGTCGACTGAGGCACGTCGCCATTCTGCAAGAGCCAGGTCCTTTACGCAACCCCAACGCTGGAGTCAGACGCCTTCCCAGGTACGGTCCTGCTCCCTGCAAGTGGGCACATCAACAACGGTGACCTCCCCTATAAAAACCCTCGCGTTCGGAATAAGAAAGGGGGAAGAAAAATCCTCTTAAGATTATCGACTGACTTGACCGTCGGAGGGGCCGGGTCGAGATCTCCCGACCCGACCTGTATGCAGGGATGAAGATAGAGCGCCACTCCATTGCGTGACCAGGCAAGGAGTTCCCTCTTGGAGGAAACGACTGCCCCATCAAGACCGGACCATCGCACTCGGCTACCTCAGCACTCTCAAGGGCTAGTCCAGAAAGATCCCTACTCATTCGGACCCGAACCCAACCGTGTTGGCCCCGAGGCCACGATTTAAAGTTGTTGACACCAACATTTTAGTGTTAGAAGGAGGGCCGAATGTCGAGGGATCGCCAGATCGACCCAGATGAACCCATAGCTGAGGGATCGCCCCTGATCGGGGTTTCGGAGAAGTGCACCCTGCATGAAGAAACTCGAGCTAAGCACCTCGCCGTGACATCAGAGTGCTATTGGCAGTTATTCAACGACCCGAGCTTGTCGCCGTTGGGAGGTGCCCGGACCGACCCGAAATCTCGAGCCACTAGGGTCCATTGATAGCTTACCCCTAATGGAGGGTCGGCCAGACCGGACCATCGCACTCGGCTACCTCAGCACTCTCAAGGGCTAGTCCAGGAAAATCCCAGCTCATTCGGATTCGAACCCAATCGTATTGGCCCCGAGACCATAGCTTAAAGTTGTTGACACCAACAAAATGACCAACTTGATTGTTCACGTCTGAAAGATAGATTTGTTAATGGTATTTTAGGTGATGTTTATAGGGAAACCCGTCAAAGTATCGGCACGTTCTTTATTTTGATTGATATTTTTATTTGCGAAAAAAATTGATAAGCAAATTTAATTGATCATTAAGGACTTTGTTAATGCTCTAAAAATATCATAGCATGTGTCTTTTATTGCTTAACTGGTTGTGTATGATAAAGAGGAGAAAAAAAAAAACACTGATAATTTTCAAGATTCTTCAAATTTTGTGAGATGGAGTAGATGAAGAGCTTTAGATTTGTGTTTCAATTAATTCAAAAGAGGGTTTGTTTTATTTTGTGTTATGATTATCTTTTGGTGGATGTAAGAAAATCTTGTGTGTGTTATTTTAAGATTATAGTTTTATTTGATGTGAATTTTCTTGATTAATTTTTTTTTTGGGTGACAAAATCAGTAACAGAACTTTTTATTTCTACAACATTTAATCTAAAAAAATTGCTTCCATTATTCTATCAATAATCTCCAACAACCCACTAAAGATTTCTCTTATGGGGTCTTCAAATCTTTGTTTATTAGCATAATATACTCGCCACTTGCCCAAGATTTCTCTTAAGATTTATAATTTTTAAGCCAAGTCAACTTATAGCTCAAAATTGAACTCATTGGCTTAATGGTTTCAATTCTATATAACAATTAGCATAGCCTCATCATAGATGCAATAAAAAAGAGAGAATAAATACAATCCAATATATTCCCGAGTCTTGTGAGACTAATCATTGGAGTTATCGTTGCATTCTTACTGAATTTGATGCACAATTTCATAAATATTCAGCTGGATGTGCATAATGCCAATTCTTTTCCCTCCTAATTTTGATGATTTGGCCATTATTTCTTTAGCATTATGCTCATATACACTTCTAATGTGTTTCTAAAGCATCTACAGCCTTTAATTAATAATCTAATGTACTCCTCCTGACACTTGACATCTTATATCTTATTTTATTTGCCATGGACGAAATGAAGAAGAAACATTTAAGATAAATATAAATATGTGCTAAGAATATTAGTGGTTAGAAGATGTTACTGTAAAAGATAATTCTTTGTGGCCAATGAATTCTACACTAGAATAGTCGTCTTCTTAAAGTAATCAATCATGACATATGCTCTATTAAATTGAAACAATCTATGGCGTGTAATTCAAATGCAATTATTGCTATTCTTTTATCCATACAACACATTATCTTCCTAAATGAAAAAGGAAAGAAACCAATAGATAAGGCCTTCCATGTTCTAACCATTTTGGAGGGCGACGATGTTAAGTAGTGTGTGCGTAGGTTTCCTGCTTGGATGCGTTGTGACTTCAATCGAAGAGTTAGCAGATGGATCTTCTTCACATCCTCCACAGCCATGACAGCAGAAGACAAGCACTGATCACCTTCTCCATCGTCACCCTCTTCACCACCATCCTCTGCTTCGTATGTCTCAGGAAGAGAAGGTCGAACCTCCCGCCGGGTCCTCGAGGCCTTCCTGTCTTCGGCAGCCTCCCCTTCCTCGACCCCGATCTTCACCGCTGGTTCGCCGACCTCGGACGCGTCCATGGCCCCGTCATGCGCATCCGGCTCGGTTCCAAACCTTGCGTCGTCCTTAGCTCCGCTTCGGTCGCCCGTGAAGTGTTCCGCAACCACGACGTGACCTTCGCCAACCACGACGTCCCCGCTGCCGCACGCACCGCGTCCTACGGCGGCAGCGACCTCGCGTGGGCCGCCTACGGGCCACACTGGCGGGCGCTGCGCAAGGTGTGCGTGCGCGACCTGCTGAGCGCCCGCCGCGTCGACGCGGTCGGCCCGCTGCGGCGCCGCGAGGTGCGGAGGATGGTGGCGGAGGTGCACTCCAGGGCCGGCGCGGCGGTGGAGGTGCGGGAGGTGATGTTCGTGGCGTCGCTCAACCTTCTGATGAGCATGGTGTGGGGAGGCAGCCTGGAAGGGGAGGAGAGGGAGAGGGTGGGCCGGGAGTTCCGGCGGGTGTCGGACGCGTTCATGGAGCTCATGTCGAGGCCGAACGTGTCGGACTTCTTCCCCGCCCTGGAACGGTTCGACTTGCAAGGGGTGGAGAGGAGGATGAGAGAGCTCGTGAAGTGGCTCGACAGGGTGTTCGACCCTATCGTCGATAGCAAGTTGAGAGAGATGAAGGAGGGAGGAGGAGGAGGAGAAGGGTGCAAAGATTTCTTACAGGTGCTGTTGGAGCTGCTCGAGAAAGAAGACACCAAGGTGCCGCTTACTCTAGTGAACATCAAAGCCTTGATCATGGTCAGCTTCACTTCTCTCTAAGATCGATCTTTCTCTTCTTACAACTTTAGATGGACCGATATAACCATGACCAACTCGTCCTCGTTGCTGGTAGGACTTGCTCGGAGGTGGCACAGACACGACCTCAGCCACAGTCGAGTGGGCCATGGCCGAGTTGCTGCACAACCCTGCGCTAATGGCGAAGGCTCAACACGAGCTGGATGAAGTAGTAGGGAAGGAAGGACGGGTAGAAGAATCACACATACCCCATCTAAGTTACCTGCACGCGGTGGTCAAAGAGGCGCTGCGCCTCCACCCTCCTCTCCCTCTCCTGGTGCCTCACTCCCCCAGCCAAACCACCACAGTGGGCGGATTCACCATCCCCAGAGGCACTGCAGTGTTCGTCAACGTCTGGGCCATCCAAAGAGACCCCTCCAACTGGACCAACCCACTGGAGTTCATCCCTGAGAGGTTCCTGGGAGCAGACGGAGGAGCAGATTACGGTGGCAACAACTTCGGCTACATCCCTTTCGGATCAGGGAGGAGGATTTGTGTCGGCATCTCCCTTGCAGAGAAGATGCTGATGAACACACTGGCTTCACTCCTACACTCATTTGACTGGCATTTGCCTCAGGAAGCCAAGATCGGTCTCGAGGAGAAGTTTGGGCTTGTGCTGAGGAAATCTGAGCCACTTGTGGCCATACCCAAACCAAGATTATCCAGCCAACATCTCTATACTTGATGTATTGTTCTTAGCAACAGTGTGTCGAAGCTTTGTATCACTTGTGTTGATCTACAAGTTAAAGAAAGCTGACTTAGTAAATGACCAGAAATGAATGAGATCGAGGTTATACAGTCATTCATGCCAGTGTTCCGTAAAGTTGTGAGGCTAATAATGGGTCACTGAATCTGAAGCCTTCCTGAAAAGTGAAATCAAATATCAAAAAGATTAAACTCTGGAAAACTTGCCATCTCACTCCTTTTGATCTCAATTGTTCATCTATTCTGAATAAAGAATAAAATAAATATCAATTATTGAGATGGATCGCAAAAAATGAAAAAAAAAAATTAAAATTGAGATGAATAATTCTGAGATGGCCTCCAAATCTTTCTTATGATTTGTGTTTCGACTTTAGCCTGTCTGCAGCTAATACCATCACAGCCTCACAGAAGTTGGCTACCACAAAATTGATGACATGTTGAAACTAAGTTTATTATCACAGATGGATTCGCATTGTTATTATTATATTCACATCATGACATAGCAATAGAGCCGACGATAAGATCGATGTGACACGCAAATTTACAGCATTGGGAATATCTTTCTTCGCCGCCCCGCGTGACGTTAGAAGTTGGCTTCTAGCGACGATGTCAGTCGTGCTGCATGCAAATGGCCAATGTTTGGGATGGTCAAAGTTTCCGTGGATCACAAAGAGTATTGGCACCAATACTTCGACCTTTCAAATGGTCAACGCATGCAATATGTGATAGTATCTTATTAAAATTGTCCCTTGTGATTATTTTTGGATATGTTTTGTTTTGATTATTCATTTTCGAGGACAGCTGTTAAAGTTCTTCGATATGACTTTTTTATTCAGACAATTTAATATGCCTAAAAGGTATTTTTGGTGAAGTCTCATTATCTCAGTTGATAATGACACAGATACACATCATTGTGTTCTGCGCAGGGCAAGAGGAGATTTGAAATCCATCGCTAACAAATAGTTTGTGGTTTTGTTCATTAAGTTC
Organism: Musa acuminata AAA Group; assembly: GCF_036884655.1. Classification (NCBI taxonomy): domain Eukaryota; kingdom Viridiplantae; phylum Streptophyta; class Magnoliopsida; order Zingiberales; family Musaceae; genus Musa; species Musa acuminata. Next base: position 40,176,598 of record NC_088335.1, read on the forward strand.
TTGTCATTATGCGGCTAACAAGTGGTTGATGTTCTTTGTTAGCATATTAAATTTAAACGTTAGGTGGAAATAGCTGTTCGATTAGTATTATTAAGTTTTAAAAGAACTCCAGGCTACGACATGATGTTTATAGAAGAAGACTTTGGAGACATTGATATCTAGAGAGAGATTGAGAGTGATGGGAAACTCCATACTAAAATAAATCTTATATTTTATTCTTTTGATATCTCTTTTTTAATAATTCCTCGAAGTTCCATTAAAAAAATTATCCAACTTCTATCGTCTTTCATTTTATTTTTTAAAAATTACTTACCTATAAAACTTTATTTTTTCTTACTTCCCTTTTTGTTAGATTTTATGATCCTTTATAATTAGATAAGGTATATATAATATAATTAATTAGATTCTAATGATATATATTGGTTAATAGAAAAGAAGTCCACTTAAAATATGATTCCTTAGGAGATAATATTAATAAAAGGGACTAAAAAAAGAAGAACATAGGTTACGTATCTTAGTTGAGAGATTACAGTCTCTCTCTCAACTCTTCTCCCTAACCATCAATCTAGGTGGCCTTGTGAAAGGTAGAAAGAGGGGAGAATGATATAGTTCATTTGCAGCTTGACAACGATCTTGGATCTAAAGACGGTGCTCTTGCAGATCAAAACAAAGATTTTTTTTTCAAATGACATCAAAAAGTACGTATCATAAAACCAGATCTAATTTTATTTAATTTCAATCCTAGCATAAAAGATTATTTTTGTATTTAAAATGGTATATTATAGATTTTTATGCTTATAATTGGTGGTATCAAAGCCTAGGTTCTTAAGATCAAATACATTAGATCTATTATTTTTGTTTATGATGCATGAATGTGTTAGGATCGGAGCGGCACTAAGAGGGGATTAGTGCAGCGGATTAAAACTTGTAAGTTTGAAACCGAATTCGTAAATACAAGGAGATTTCGTTTCGATAGTAACTTGAGTAGATGAAAACCGAAAGCTTGCTGCAAAGTAAATAACGGTTTCAGAAAAGTAAATACTCACACATTCAAGAAACACATCAATTTAAAATGGTTCGGTCAAAATGACCTTCATCCACTTGCGAAGCCTTCTTCAATGAGGCTCTCAACTTCCACTAGCAAATCACTTTGAAGGGGAAGGACAAATACTTCTCTTACAATCTTTTTACAAGTGGTTTACACTCTTACAAATTTTTCAAAGAGAAAGAGAAAGGTGAACACTTAAGCTATTGAAAACAAGACTTTTGTTAAAGCTTTTCTCAATTTCTATTGGAAAAAAACTTGTTAAAGCGGAATATTCTTTTCCCTCTTTATGTATCAAAATGGGTTCCTTATCAAAATATCAACTTGATATCTAAATGAAAATATCAACCAGCACAACATAAACAATAGAGCAAAAAAATCAATCACACAATGAGACTAAATCTTTTTAATATGGAAAACCCAATGTGGAAAAAACCACGGGACCGTAGTCCACCTCAAACTTCTACTATCAATAGTAATGATAACATATTTACAATAGGTCTTCTCTAGAATAACTAGAGGATCACAATAACATCAAGATCATAGATCTTAGCTCAAGAATAGCATATCTTCATCACATACGATGGATCTTCTCATAAGAGAATTCTAGGTCTCACAAAGTGGATATAGCAGGAAAGTACCTTAGAGAGGGTAAACTATAGATCAACACCGTTAGAATTGTAGAGTTTGTTGCAAGGATTCTCCACATAAAATTTGAGCCGAAGCTGACAACGTTTGGCCATCGATCGTCAAGTAGAAAACTTAGAAACCTAATCTTTCTCTCTCTATTTCTCTCTCCTCTTTTCTCCCGCACTAAACCCTTTCTCTTGTTTGCTACCCTCAATTAGTGATTTGGGCTCAATAGGCCTAATTTTCCAAGCCCACATATGGGCTGGGCCCAACAATTCTCCCCCTCCAACTCATATGGTGGGCTGTACCAAGCCCGCTCTTCACCTACATGCTTCAAGCTTCTTCTTAGGCAAAGACTTTGTCAACATATCTGATCCATTTTCATTAGTATGCACTTTTTCCAATTGTAATTCTTTCATCTCAAGCACATCACGAATCCAGTGATATCTCACATCAATATGCTTGGATCTAGAATGGTATGTTGAATTCTTGGAGTGGTGAATGACACTCTAACTGTCACAGTAAACAGTATATCCTTCCTGTTTCAAGCTCAATTCCTGTAGAAACTTTTTCATCCATAAAGCTTCCTTGCAGGCTTCAGTAATTGCTATGTATTATGCTTCTATGGTTGATAGAGCAACACACTTCTGTAACTTAGACTGCCAAGAGACTACTCCTCTTGCAAATGTCATCAAGAATCCCGAAGTGGACTTCCTGGAATCAATATCACCTACCATATCTGCATCTGTTTACTCTTCTAACATAGGTTCATCATTACCAAAACATAAACATAACTTGGAAGTACCTCTTAGATATCTTAATATCCATTTCACTACTGCCCAATGTTCCTTTCCAGGATTAGAGAGAAATCGATTGACAACTCCAACTGCATAAGCTATATCTAACATAGTATAAACCATAGCATACATCAAACTGCCTACTGCAGATGAGTAAGGTACTCTGGACATTTCTTCTTTTTCTTTCTCACTTTAGGACATTGTTTCGAACTAAGCTTGAAATGACCTACAAGTGGAGAACAAACTACTTTGGCTTTACTTATGTTGAATCTTTCAAGAACATTTTCAATATAAGTCTCCTGAGATAGTCAAATCTTCCTTTTCTTCCTATCACGAAGAATCTTCATGCCAAGTATTTGTTTCACCGATCCCAAGTCTTTCATGGCAAAAGACTTACTTAGCTCTCTTTTAAGCTTTCCAATTTTTCCAACATCATAGCCAACAATTAACATATCCTCAACATATAGCAGTAAAATAATAAAATCATCATTTGAAAATTTCTTCATAAACACACAATGATCAGATGTGGTTCTATCATACCCTTGGCTTATCATAAAGGAATCAAACTTTTTGTACCATTGTCTAGGTGCCTGTTTGAGTCCATATAAGCTTTTCCTAAGCTTACACACCAGATTTTCTTTTCCCTTGACTTTAAAACCTTCTGGTTGCTCCATGTAAATTTCTTCTTCTAAGTCACCATGAAGAAATGCTGTTTTTACATCAAGTTGCTCAACTTCTAAATTCAAGCGGGCAGCCAAACCAAGAACAACTCAGACAAAAGACATTTTCACAACTAGAGAAAATATTTCTTCAAAGTCAATACCTTTCTTCTGATTGAATCCTTTTACAACTAGTCGTGCCTTGTATCTTTATTGTGAGTTATTGTTTTTAGTCTTCAATTTGTAAACCCACTTATTCTTGAGAGCTTTCTTCTCTTTAGGCAATTTTACCAAGTCAGAGGTGTGGTTCTCAAGCAAGGATCTCATCTCTTCTTGCATGGCTTTAACCCACTCATTCTTATTCGCATGTAGAATAGCTTCTTAGTAAGTTTCTGGCTCTCCCCCATTAGTAAGCATAATATACTCATGTGGAGGATATCTGGTAGATGGTTTTCGCTCTCTAGTGGATCTTCTCAATGGAATCTCAACTGGTGGTAGAGGTGCTTGTTCAGTTGGTTCATCATCATCAACTGTAGGTATATCATCATTGATATTCTCACCATAATCTTCTTGTTCATCTCCCCCATGATCATCATGAACTACAGGTGAAGGAATTGGACCCAAACTCCAAGGAATATAAACAAAGGTTTCTGGTTTCTCAATATTATCACCATCATCAAACAATTGGTTTTCAAGAAACACAACATCTCTACTTCTAATAATCTTCTTGTTCACTAGATCCCATAATCTGTACCCAAACTCTTCATGACCATATCCCAAGAAGATATATGCTTTTGCTTTACTATCAAGCTTGGACCTCTCATCTTTGGGAATATGAACAAATGCTTTACACCCAAAGACTCTTAAGTGATTATAAGATATATCTTTTCCTCTCCATACTCTCTCTGGAATATCACCTTTTAGAGGAACTGATGGAGAAAGATTTATTAAATCAACTGTAGTTCTCATAGCTTCCCCCCAAAATGACTTTAGTAACTTGGCATGGGAAAGCATACACCTAATCATTTCTTCAATGATTCTGTTCATCCTTTCTGCCACACCGTTCTATTGAGGAGTTTTAGGAACTATTTTCTCAAGCCTGATACCATGGAACCTGCAATAATTCTCAAAAGGACCCCTGTACTCGCCACCATTATCTGATCGAATATACTTTAGTTTTCTGCCAGTTTCTCTTTCAACACTGACATGAAACTCCTTGAAAACATCGAGTACCTGGTCTTTAGATTTCAAAGCAAAAGCCCACACTTTTCTAGAATGGTCATCAATAAAAGTAACAAAATAAAGAGCACCTCCAAGAGTTCTAGTTTACATGGTACAAACATCAGTATGAACTAAATTAATAATATCTGATCTTCTAGATGATGGATATGTATGAAATACAACTCTATGTGTTTTTCCAGCTAAGCAATGATCACAAGATTTAAGAGATGTACCTTGTAACTCTGGTAAGAACTGCTTTCTAGCAAGAGTTTGAAGTCCCTTCTCGTTGATATGACCAAGTCTCTTGTGCCAAAGATCTATACTTTCACCTTTTTGAATTGCATTAATCTCTCCTTTGTGTAGCTTAGCTTCCATGACATAAAAATAGTTAAGTTTCTTTCCTCTTGCCACAATCAAAGAACCTTTAGTGAGTTTCTATTTGCTTTCACCAAAATAGTGTGCAAAGCCCTCATCATCAAGTCTACTTGTAAATATCAAGTTAAGACGAATATCTGGAATATGCCTTACATCTTTGAGTATCAATTTGCTCTCAATACTGGTCTCCAAGCAAATATCTCCAATACCCACAATCTTAGATGTACCACTATTTCCCATTCTGACATTACCAAAATCACCAACAGTGTAAGATCTAAAGAAATCACCATGAGAAGTAACATGAAATGAAGCACCAGAGTCAATTACCCAATTACTGTCCTGAGCTACAAGACTAACACAACCTTCATCACAGACAATAGTGATATTACCTTCAGTAGCAATCGTATTGGTCTCTTTCTTATTTTTCTTCATTTCATTCTGTTCTCGCTTCCAAAACCTACACTCTTTCTTCATGTGACCTGGCCTGTTATAGTGAAAACATTTGATATCTCTTCTAGACTTGGATCTTCCTCTATAACCATGTGGATTTCTGTTATAACTTCTTCCACGTCTTTCTTGTTTTTCAGTAACAAATGCACCAGAAGAAGATTCACCCTGTTCTTTCCTTCTGGCATCTTCATTTAGCAAACTATCTTTAACTATATCTATAGTTAGAGTTCCCTCTAGCATGGAGTTGCAAATAGTCACCACATACATTTCTTAACTTTCTGGTAAAGAGCTGAGAAGTAATAATCCCTGCATCTCATCATCTATATTCATTTTCATAGCAACCAACTTGTTTGCAAGACTCTGAAATAGGCTTATGTGCTCAACAATGTTACAACCATCTTTATACTTCAAATTTACAAGCCTTTTGAGGAGAGAAATTCTATTTCCCACTGTCTTTTTCGCAAAGAGGTTTTCTAACCTTTGCCAAAAAACATCAGCTCTGATTTCATCTGAAATATGCTCATGCAAGTTTATATTCATCCATCTTTTAATATAGGCAATAGCTTTTCTATGTTGAACTTCCCATTCTTCATCCATAGTAGAAGGTTTATCTTTAACCTTGATAGGCTTATACAAATATTTGCGATAGAGTAAATCTTCCATCAGACGCCTCCAAGTAGAATAATTTGATGAGTTCAATTTAGTCATATCATCTCACTGCTCCATTTCAATCACACAAGAAAAACTAGTACTAAACAACTTGTTGCTCTGACACTACTTATTGGGAAAAAACTTGTTAAAGCGGAATATTCTTTTTCCTCTTTATATATCAAAATGGGTTCCTCATCAAAATACCAACTTGATATCCAAATAAAAATATCAACCAGCACAACTTAAACAATAGAGCAAAAAATCAATCACATAGTGAGACTAAATCTTTTTAACGTGGAAAACCCAATGTGGAAAAAATCACGGGACCGTAGTCCACCTCAAACTTCTACTATCAATAGTAATGATAACAAGTTTACAATAGGTCTTCTCTAGAATAACTAGAGGATCACAATAACATCAAGATCATAGATCTTAGCTCAAGAATAGCATATCTTCATCACATACGATGGATATTCTCATAAGAGAATTCTAGGTTTCACAAAGTAGATATAGCAGAAATGTACCTTAGAGAGGGTAAATTGTAGATCAACACCGTTAGGATTGTAGAGTTTGTTGCAAGGATTCTCCACATAAAATTTGAGCCGAAACTGACAACGTTTGGCCACCAATCGTCAAGCAGAAAACTCAGAAACCTAATCTTTCTCTCTCTATTTCTCTCTCCTCTTTTCTCTTCACGCCACTGCACGCTGTACTGCACACAAGCACGTTGCCCACTGCACCAAACCCTTTCTCTTGTTTACTACCCTCAATTAGTGATTTGGGCTCAATAGGCCCAATTGTCCAAGCCCACATATGGGCTGGACCCAACAATTTCTAACTTCCCAAAGGTTGTATTCTCTGTTGAGAATTGAGGGGTATTTATAGGCCCCAAGAGGATTCAAATTTGGGCTCTAAATTTTGAATTCTCTTGGGTTTCCAAGGTTGGCGGTGCCACCGCCTATTGGTGGCGGTGCCACCGCCCGACATTCGGGTGCTGGGCGGTGCCACCGCCCAGTACGACGGTACCACCGCTCGAACTCTCGCGTTGCCACCGACCGACATTCGGGTGTGGGGCGGTGCCACCATCCAGTATGACGGTACCACCACTCGAACTTGGCCCAAACCAGTCTGATATCAGGCCCAATTGGCCCCTACTTGGGTTATAGGATTAACACCTAATCCTAACCCTAATTAACATGCTAACTACGAATTTAAAGACATTTCCTAAGCTATTACAAAGTCCGTAAGTCAAGACTTCTTCCGGCGAGCTTCCGGTGAACGTCCGACGGTCTTCCAGCGAACTCTTAGAAACCATTCTACGGGCTCCCGACAAGCTCATAGACTTCATGATTTGATCTTGGCGAGTTCCAACTAGCTTCTTCGGCAAGCTCCGATCTTTCTCGACGAGCTCCGCGAACTTCCAATGAACCTTCTGGCGAGCTTCCGAAAATCCCTTTGGCAAGCTCCCTACTCATTCTCGGCTAGTTCCGGTAGCATTCCTGATGAACCTTCGGACTTCCGTCGAACTCTCGAACTCGCAATGAATCCTTCGCGCTTGACTCCAGCACTTTGTTTCGCTTTATGTCTTCGTCGTTATCGTAGTTAATCCTACACACACAAGCCAAAGCTCTACTCCGATCTTAACAATTATTACAATATGAATTGACATTCTGTAGCCCGACACGTCATTGGTTGGCGCTTCGTCCGATTCTTCAACGCATCGTTCTCTCTTGCGGCTTGTTGCCCAATCAGCGGTTGACCTCCGCAACCCCGATATCCTTGGCGCAATTCTGCTCTCCTTGGCCCGATGCCCGATGCCCGATGCCCGACGCTCGAAGCCTTCTGCCGTCCAATATCTTGATGTGATCTCCTCCGACGCAACGTCAATTCCTCCTGCGTCAACTGTCTAATCTTGATCGAGTAGACCTGCATCACTCAAAATGCAGTTAAACATCTAAACACAATCAATTAGTTTCATCATCAAAATCTGAGATTCAACAATCTCCCCCTTTTTGATGATGACAACGAATTGATGACTAACGGAGTTAAACTTAACTCCCTAGAGTTTAACCAAACTCCCACTATCAATATGCCATTGATAGAACACTTGGATTATCCCAAATCCAAGTAATATTCATCACATGTTATGAAAAATATTTAAACCATCATGCAAATATATATAAAATATTCAATTAAATGCATGAAGTCATCAATATACTTCTCCCCCTATGTCATCAACAAAAAAGAGAAGTAGCTCTAGCTATTTTAAAAGATATGCAAGTTTTTGCAATATGAAGCTAGATTTTCATCACAACATATAAACATAAAAAAGATTCTTAAGTTCAATCATGGCAATTCAACACTTGAATTTTTGTGCAAGATTGCACTTTGCTTTTCTTTGCAAGCAACAATATTTATGATGTTTGATATAGCAAATTTCTTCATTACAATGATCGAGCTAGCAAATTCTTCATTCAAGTGTGCAAGCTAGCAATAACTTTCTCCCCCTTTGTCGATGTCAAAAAGGAGAGGAACCAATGATTTATACTTTTACATCAACTTTGCATCAATCAATATTTCAATCATCACATGATGCATATAAGACAATAATGCAAAGAAATCATTTCATGAAGGATATCAATGTGAAAATTCACCAAGGATCACATGATACAATCGTAAATCATGATATCATTATGCGATACATCATGAGATGATAATTTATCATATCAATGAAAGATATCAATTGTTAAACATGATATGATAATAGTCTCAAAAATTTCAATTTGTGATACATGTGATACATTGCGATACACTAAAAAATTTAATACGATGCTTTTAAGGATATCAACCTATTTTTGATACAAAGCATGGCAAGAGCAATTTTGTTGCAAGTTTTCTAAGTTTTGCACTTTTTACTTCTTTCGATAGGCAAGATTTTTCTTCTCTTTTTGAGAAGTGCAAGCTTGCAAGTTTTACTTCTTTAGCATGCTAGGAAGTTTACTTTCATTTTCAATGCACAAGCTAGCAAAACCTTCTCCCCCTTTATCAAAGCCAAAAAGAAAGGGAGGACTCAATAGCTAAAAATTTCAACCATTCAATAAGCTAAATATGCAAAGAATTCATGAAATATATCAATAAGGATCAATTCATGAATACCAAAGATATGATTCATGATTCATTAAAATTCTTCTTAACAAGTTCACGATCAAGATTCATATACTTCATAATAAAGCAAATTGATGTACAATCATCACATAAGGCATACAAGGCAAAGAAATCTTGTTATTTCTATATTATGAAATATATGATATCAAGGCTAATGATTCATTTGAAAAGATATAGCACAAAGAGCAACTTGAAACATTCTTATCAAGATCACATTTTAAAATATTCCAAGTATCAAGTGTTTAGAGATAAAAAGTTCAATACATTGTATGAAAAATATAATATAAAGTTTTATGCAATGTAGCAATTAAAGATGTGCATGTTTTGCATTTTTGCTTTTCTTGAGATTGCAACTGTTTGCTTCTCTACAAGCTAGTAATTTTTACGATATGCAAGTTTTACTACATACAAGCTAGCAAAAAATTTCGAAAGCAAATGCAAAATAGCTTTCTTGTATAAGCTTATGAATTTTGCTTCCTATTGCAATGTGCAAGTTGCAAGTTTTTGAAATATCCAAGTTCAACATATTGCATAATTAATATAATCTCCTAGTTTTATCATCATGCAATTTTGCTATCATCATAGATATGCAAGGTAGTATGATAGCAATTTCTACAACATATAAGCTAGCAAATTTTACTACATTTTTATAACATGTAAGCTAGCAGTTTTAAGATGTTCAAGAAAGCATCGCTTGCTTCTTGAAATACGCAAGTTTGCTAGATGTGCAAGTTAGCATATTTTGCTTCTTGAGATAGGCAAGATTGCAAATTTGGTATGCAAATTTATAGTATGCAAGTTATCAACTTTTACACATAAAAAGTTAGCAAAAAGATATCCAAGATACACTATTTTGCCTCTTTTCAAAATATGTAACTTGGAACATATTGCTTCTTTGAGATTTGCAAGATAACACTTTTACTTGAGATTACAAGATTGTATTTCTTGCTTTTGAGTTGAGCAAACTAATAAGTTTTGCTCCATTTTGCGATGTGTACGTTTGTATTTTTTTTTTTTTGCTTCTCTTGTCTTGTGCCAGCTAGCTATCTCCCCTTTTGTCATTGTCAAAAAGAAGGGAAGACCCTTTACATCAATTATGACAAAGGTAAGTATCAATCTTATTCGTGTATTATTATATTTTCAAATTAAAACATACACCTTTTCAAAAACCTTATATTTCATTCATGCACGATATTGAATAAATCAATCAACATTATGAGCATATGATACTAAAATTTTTAACTATTTATCAATATTTTGATCATAATACCAAACATTCATCATTTAGAGCATTCATGACACAAAGCATTAAATCAACATACATCATTTTAGCAACAACTCATAGTATTTTAAATCATGATTTACATCATATGCAATACATCACATCATAATTAGAAAGTACAAGTATTGCATGCATCATTGCAAATCATAAATGTTTCATATCATGATGGTATCAACTTGTCAAATTACATCCTACCATGTATGATCAAAATTTTTCATTTGCATGCCTCAAAATAATATCAAGAGTATTTCATACATATTATCGAATCATCATTTATAGTTACATCGATATTCCGATCATTATTTCAATCTACACATCATGAGATCAATAAATTTGCACTATAGACAATCTCATGTTTTATCATTCATATTATTTCAATCATCACTATAACTCATCATACATAAAATGTAAAATCATTTAACATGATTCGAACATTTATTTTCAAAATATTTATCACTATTTTCATGTATGATAATAAAGTATTCATGATACACATTATATGTATATATCATCACAATAAAAAGCAATTGCATGCATAATTTCAAATCATAAATGTTTCAAATCATGATGGTATTAACTTGTCAAATTTCATCCTACCATTCATGATCATAACTTTTCATCAAAACAAATTAATAAATATTTCATGTATTCATATCATCACATAAGGAATATCAAGGAGAAAATAATTGGGTGATGAGATAAACATTTCATGAATATAAGAAATTATATAAAAATCATACCATAAAATATTAGAATATGTGAATGATAAAAGATATGATTTCTTTATGAAAAGACTCCTCATAAATAATCAAAGGAAAATCTTAGGAGATCAAATAATAAAATATTTTTAAATAAAATTTTAAGTCAAGAATTTTCAAAAAGGATATTCTCTTTAGTAAACCACAAAAGGAAACATAGGAGAAAAAGATTTCAATTCATGCATAAGAACACTTATGATTCATATTGAATTTTTTTTCAAAATGTAAGAGAATAAAAAGTAAGAAATCTTGATTTATAAAGGATTTCATGTTATAAATTTCAAGAGATCAAGATCATGATTTTGATAAATATTTATTCAAATTTAAATCATCAAAATCATTATCAAAATCCAAGAGATTCATAAAGATGATACAAATGGATTCATTAAAATCAATAAGATTAAGCAAAATAATTTTCAAGAATGTTTTCCTCTTTTCGGTTGTTTCAAAACATATGATTTTGTTTCATTTATGGCAAATAAAAACATGTAAGATTTATTAAAACAAAGATCAATAAGGCACTTTTATTATGGTAAAAATCAATAATCCATAAATCACAAGATTCATCATGCATAATTTTAAAATTTATTAAGCATGATCAATATGCATGACACTAAAACATGGTTTCAAAATGTTTAATATTTTCATTATGCATCATCATAAAGCATATTCATCAATCAAGGTTTCATTGAGCATAAGGTATTTTTAACTAAAATAATTTTATTATTTGTTATAGTCATGCATTTTTCTTTTTAAGTGAATCTATCTTTTCATGCTTAGTTTTCCATACAAAAGCCATGCATCATCATTAAGCATGATTTTAAACTTCTTAATATTTTCATTAAGACATCAAGCATGGTTTCAATCAAAATCGAAAATCATCAAGATACACATTTTATCTTCTCAAGAAAAACTTACATATGATCATTAGATTTAAAACTAACATTTTATTCCATTAACATAAAACATACAATTTTCAAGAAAAATAATTATTCAAAAAAAAGAAAGTGCATCATGGAAAACATCAAGTAATTTCAAAATAAATTAAGGGGTTTTTGATTTCCTCATCGTTGAAAGCTGTTAAGGTATAGTTTGTCATCTCTCCTATCTTGATTTTCTCTTCGTCTTCGGAGGAGCCCGTTTCATCCCAATTTATTTTCTTCTTCTTGCGTTCAAAGCAAGTAGTTCCATTCTTTTTGTTCTTTAATTTTTATTTTATTAACTTCTTAGATTTCTTTGCAAGTTCAAGTTCACCATCACTTGAGCCTATGCTCAAATGGTCTTCATGTGTTCTATGTCCCAATTCCTTCCTGTCCTTTGGAAGGTTATTCTCGAGTTTTCTTTTTATCAAATTGTTCATTTCATAGGTCATTAGAGACCCAATAAGTTTTTTGAGAGGGAATGTTTTAAGGTCCTTAGCCTCTTGAATGACCGTAACTTTTGGATCACAAATTTTTGGAAGGGATCTTAAGATTTTAGTGACTAGTTCAAAGTTAGAAAAACTTTTACCAAGAGCTTTGAGTCCATTGATGACATTCGTGAAACGGGTGTACATGTCTCCGATGGACTCACTTGGTTTCATCCGAAAAAGTTTGTAAGAATGCACAAGAATATTGATTTTGGACTCTTTCACTCGGCTAGTACCTTCATGAGTGACCTCTAGAGTTCTCCAAATATCAAAAGCTGAGTCACACATCGAAACGCGATTAAATTCATTTTTGTCAAGTACACAATATAAGACATTCAGAGCCTTTGCATTTAGAGAAAACATCTTCTTCTCCAAATCATTCCAATGGTTCATTTGAAGAGAAGACATTTCAAATCCATTTTCGACTATATGTCATAAATTCAAATCCAGAGAAAGTAAGAAAACTCTCATTCGAGCTTTTCAATAAGAGTAGTCAGTCCCATTGAAAAAAGGAGGACGAATGAGAGAATAACCCTCTTGAATGCCGAAAAGAGCCCTTTCTAATTGGATGTTAAACCAAAGTAGAAAATCATGGCTCTAATACCAATTGTTATGATCGGAGTGACACTAAGAAGGGGGGGTGAATTAGTGCAGCGGATTAAAACTTATAAATTTGAAACCAAATTCATAAATATAAGGAGATTTTGTTTCGATAGTAACTTGAGTAGATGAAAATCGAAAGCTTGCTGCAATGTAAACAATGGTTTCAGAAAAGTAAATACTCACACATTCAAGGAACACATCAATTTAAAGTGGTTCGGTCACAATGACCTACATCCACTTGCAAAGCCTTCTTCAATGAGGCTCCCAACTTCCACTAGCAAATCACTTTGAAGAGGAAGGACAAATACCTCTCTTACAACCTTTTTACAAGTGGTTCACACTCTTACAAATTTTTCAAAGAAAAAGAGAGAGGCGAACACTTAAGCTATTGAAAACAAGACTTTTGCTAAAGCTTTTCTCAATTTCTAACTTCCCAAAGGTTGTATTCTCTGCTGAGAATTGAGGGGTATTTATAGGCCCCAAGAGAATTTAAATTTGGGCTCTAAATTTTGAATTCTCTTGGGTTTTTGAGGTTGGCGGTGCCACCGCTTGTTAGTGGTGGTGCCACCGCCTCTCAATGTCATATTGACCGTTAACTGGCGGTGTCACCGCCTGTTGGTAGCGGTGCCACCGCCCGACATTTCGGGTGTTGGGTAGTGCCACCACCCAGTACAGCGGTATCACCACCCGAACTCTTGGGTTCTGGGTTGTGCCACCGCCTAGTTTGACGGTGCCACCGCCTAGTTTGACGGTGCCACCGCCTAGACTATTTCAACTCACTATTTGGGCCCCAAACTTGGCCCAAACCAGTCCGATGTCGGGCCCAATTGGCCCATACTTGGGTTATAAGATTAACACATAATCCTAACCCTAATTAATAAGCTAACTACGAATTTAAAGATATTTCCTCAGCTATCACAAAGTCCGCAAGTCAAGACTTCTTCCGGTGAGCTTCCGGCGAACTTCCGGCGGTCTTCCGACGAACTCTCGGAAACCATTCTGCGGACTCCCGGCAAGCTCCTAGACTTCACGATTTGATCTTGGCGAGTTCCAACGAGCTTCTTCGGCAAGCTTCGATCTTTCTCGATGAGCTCCGCGAACTTCCAATGAACCTTCCGACGAGCTTCCGAAAAACCCTTCAGCAAGCTCCCTACTCATTCTCGACTAGTTCCAGCAGCATTCCCGACGAACTTTCAGACTTCTGTCGAACTCTCGAACTCGCAATGAATCCTTCGCGCTTGACTCCGACACTTTGTTTCGCTTTATGTCTTCGTCGTTATCGTAGTTAATCCTACACACACAAGCCAAAGCTCTACTCCGATCTAGACAATTTTTACAATGCAAATTGACATTCTGTTGCCCAACATGTAATGGGTTGGCGCTTCGTCCGATTCTTCAGCGCATCGTTCTCTCTTGCGGCTTGTTTCCCAATCGGCGGTTGACCTCCGCAACCCCGATATCCTTGGCATAATTCTTCTCTCCTTGGCCCGATGCCCGACGTCCGTAGCCTTCTACCGTCCAATATCTTGATTAGATCTCCTTCGGCGCAACGTCAATTCCTCCTGCGTCAACTGTCTAATCTTGATCGAGTAGACAAATATCACTCAAAATACAGTTAAACATCTAAACACAATCAATTAGTTTCATCATCAAAATATGAGATTCAACAATCTCTCCCTTTTTGATGATGACAACTAATTGATGACTAATGGAGTTAACCTTAACTTCCCGGAGTTTAACCAAACTCCCCCTATCAATATGCCATTGATAGAACACTTGGATTATCCCAAATCCAAGTAACATTAATCACATGTTATGAAAAACATTTAAACCATCATGCAAATATATATAAAATATTCAATTAAATGCATGAAGTCATCGATATACTTCTCCCCCTATGTCATCAACAAAAAGGATAAGTAGCTCTAGCTATTTTAAAAGATATGCAAGTTTTTGCAACATGAAGCTAGATTTACATCACAACATATAAGTACAAAAGCATAGCAAGATTCTTAAGTTTAATCATGGCAATTCAACACTTGAATTTTTGTGCATGATTGCACTTTGCTTTTCTTTGCAAGCAACAATATTTATGATGTTTGATATAGCAAATTTCTTTGTTACAATGATCGAGCTAGTAAATTCTTCATTTAAGTGTGCAAGCTAGCAATAACTTTCTCCCCCTTTGTCAATGTCAAAAAGAAGGAGAGGAATCAATGATTTAGACTTTTATGTCAACTTTGCATCAATCAATATTTCAATCATCACATGATGCATATAAGACAATAATGCAAAGAAATCATTTCATGAAGGATATCAATGTGAAAATTCACCAAGGATCACATGATACAATCACAAATCATGATATCATTATGCGATACATCATGAGATGATAATTTATCATATCAATGAAAGATATCAATTGTTAAACATGATATGATAATAGTCTCAAAAAATTCAATTTGCGATACACTAAAAAATTTAATGCGATGCTTTTAAAGATATCAACCTATTTTTGATACCAAGCATGGCAAGAGAAATTTTGTTGCAAGTTTTCTAAGTTTTGCACTTTTTGCTTCTTTCGATAGGCAAGATCTTTCTTCTCTTTTTGAGAAGTGCAAGCTTACAAGTTTTACTTCCTTAGCTTGCTAGGAAGTTTACTTTCATTTTCAATGCACAAGCTAGCAAAACCTTCTCCCCATTTATCAAAGTCAAAAAGAAAGGGAGGACTCGATGGCTAAAAATTTCAACCATTCAACAAGCTAAATATGCAAAGAATTCATGAAATATATCAATAAGGATCAATTCATGAATACCAAAGATATGATTCATGGTTCATTAAAATTCTTCTTAACAAGTTCACGATCAAGATTCATATAATTCATAATAAAGCAAATTGATGTACAATCATCACATAAGGCATACAAGGCAAAGAAATCTTGTTATTTCTATATTATGAAATATATGATATCAAGGCTCATGATTCATTTGAAAAGATATAGCACAAAGAACAACTTGAAACATTCTTTTCAAGATCACATTTTAAAATATTCCAAGTATCAAGTGTTTAGAGATAAAAAGTTCAATACATTGTATGAAAAATATAATATAAAGTTTTATCATCATGCAATGTAGCAATTAAAGATATGCAAGTTTAGTATTTTTGCTTTTTTTAAGATAGCAACTGTTTGCTTCTCTACAAGCTAGCAATATTTACGATATACAAGTTTTACTACATACAAGCTAGCAAAAAAATTTGAAAGCAAATGCAAAATAGCTTTCTTGTGTAAGCTCATGATTTTTGCTTCCTATTGCAATGTGCAAGTTGCAAGTTTTTGAAATATCCAAGTTCAACACATTGCATAATTAATATAATCTCCTAGTTTTATCATCATACAATTTTGCTATCATCATAGATATGCAAGGTAGTATGATAGCAATTTCTACAACATATAAACTAGCAAATTTTACTACATTTTTAGAACATCCAAGCTAGCTGTTTTGAGATGTTCAAGAAAGCATCCCATGCTTCTTGAAATACGCAAGTATTTGCGATGTTTTGGATTGAGCAAACTAATAAGTTTTGCCCCTTTTTGCGATGTGTATGCTTGTATTTTTGTTTTTTTTTTGCTTCTCTTGTCTTGTGCAAGCTAGCTATCTCTCCCTTTGTCATTGTCAAAAAGAAGGGAAGACTCTTTACATCAATTATGACAAAGGTAAGTATCAATCTTATTCGTGCATTATTATATTTTCAAATTAAAACATGCACCTTTTCAAAAACCTTACATTTAATTCATGCACGACATTGAATAAATCAATCAACATTATGAGCATATCATACATGATACTAAAATTTTTAACTATTTATCAATATTTTGATCATAATACCAAACATTCATCATTTAGAGCATTCAAAGAATTAAATCAACATACATCATTTTAGCAAATAACTCATAGTATTTTAAATCATGATTTACATCATATGCAATACATCACATCATAATTAGAAAGTACAAGTATTGCATGCATCATTGTAAATCATAAATGTTTCATATCATGATGGTATCAACTTGTCAAATTACATCCTACCATGCATGATCAAAACTTTTCATTTGCATGCATCAAAATAATATCAAGAGTATTTCATGCATATTATCAAATCATCATTTATAATTACATCGATATTCCAATCATTATTTCAATCTACACATCATGAGATCAATAAATTTGCACTATAGACAATCTCATGTTTTATCATTCATATTATTTCAATCATTGTTTAAATCATCACTATAACTCATCATACATAAAATGTAAAATCATTTAATGTGATTCAAACATTTATTTTCAAAATATTTATCACTATTTTCATGTATGATAATAAAGTATTCATGATACAAATTATATACATATATCATCACAATAAAAAGCAATTGCATGTATAATTTCAAATCATAAATGTTTCAAATCATGATGGTATTAACTTGTCAAATTTCATCCTACCATGATCATAACTTTTCATCAAAACAAATTAATGAATATTTCATGTATTCATATTATCACATAAGGAATATCAAGGAGAAAATAATTGGGTGATGAGATAAACATTTCATGAATACAAGGAATTACATAAAAATCATACCATAAAATATTAGAATATGTAAATGCCAAAAGGCATGATTTCTTTTTGAAAAGCCTCCTCATAAATAATCAAACGAAAATCTTAGGAGATCAAATAATAAGAGATTTTTAAATAAAATTTTAAGTCAAGAATTTTCAAAAAGGATATTCTCTTTTGTAAATCACAAAAGGAAACGTAGGAGAAAAAGATTTCAATTCATGCATAAGAACACTTATGATTCATATTGAAAATTTTCTCAAAATGTAAGAGAATAAAGAGTAAGAAATCTTGATTCATAAAGGATTTCATGTTATAAATTTCAAAAGATCAAGATCATGATTTCGATAAAAATTTATTCAAATTTAAATCATCAAAATCATTATCAAAATCTAAGAGATTCACAAAGATATACAAATGGATTCATTAAAATCAATAAGATTGAGCAAAATAATTTTCAAGAATGTTTTCCTCTTTTCGGTTGTTTCAAAACATATGATTTTGTTTCATTTATGCCAAATAAAAACATGTATCATGTTTAAATCCGAAGGTGTAAGATTTATTACAACAAAGATCAATAAGACACTTTTATTATTGTGAAAATCAATAATCCGTAAATCGCAAGATTTATCATGCATAATTTCAAAATTTATTAAGCATGATCAATATGCTTGACACTAAAACACGGTTTCAAAATATTTAATAATTTTATTATGCTTCATCATAAAGCATATTCATCAATCAAGGTTTCATTTAGTATTAGGTATTTTTAACCAAAATAATTTTGTTATTTGTTATAGTCATGCATTTTTCTTTTTAGGTGAATCTATATTTTCATGCTTAGTTTTCCATACAAAAGTCATGCATCATCATTAAGCATGATATTAAACTTCTTCATATTTTCATTAAGACATCAAGCATGGTTTCAATCAAAATCGAAAATCATCAATATACACATTTTATCTTCCCAAGAAAAACATATATATGATCATTAGATTTAAAACTAACATTTTATTCCATTAACATAAAACATGCAAATTTCAAGAAAAATAATTATTGAAAAATAAGAAAGTGGATCATGGAAAACATCAAGTAATTTCAAAATAAATTAAGGGGTTTTCGATTACCTCATTGTTAAAAGCTGTTAAGGCGTAGTTTGTCACCTCATCTTTCTTGATTTTCTCCTCATCTTCGGAGGAGCTCGTTTCATCCCAATTTATTTTCTTCTTCTTGCGTTCAAAGCAAGTAGTTCCATTCTTTTGTGCTTTAATTTTTATTTTATTAACTTCTTAAATTTCTTTGCAAGTTCAAGTTCACCATCACTTCAGCCTATGCTCAAGTGGTCTTCATGTGTTCTATGTCCCAAATCTTTCCTGTCCTTTGAAAGGTTATTTTCGAGTTTTCTTTTTATCTCATTGTTCATTTCATAGGTCATTAGTGACCCAATAAGTTTTTCGAGAGGGAATGTTTTAAGGTCCTTGGCCTCTTGAATGACCGTAATTTTTGGATCCCAACTTTTTGGAAAGGATCTTAAGATTTTAGTGAGTAGTTCAAAGTTAGAAAAACTATTACCAAGAGCTTTGAGTCCATTGATGACATCCATGAAATGGGTGTACATGTCTCCGATGGACTCACTTGGTTTCATCCAGAAAAGTTCGTAAGAATGCACAAGAATATTGATTTTGGACTCTTTCACTCGGCTAGTGCCTTCATGAGTGACCTCTAGATTTCTCCAAATATCAAAAGCTGAGTCACACATCGAAACGCGATTAAATTCATTTTTGTCAAGTGCACAATATAAGGTATTCATAGCCTTTGCATTTAGAGAAAATATCTTCTCCAAATCATTCCAATGGTTCATTGGAAGAGAAGACATTTCAAATCCATTTCTGACTATGTGTCATAAATTCAAATCCAGTGAAAGTAAGAAAACTCTCATTCGAGTTTTTCAATAAGAGTAGTTCGTCCCATTGAAAAAAGGAGGATGAATGAGAGAGTAACCCTCTTGAATGCTGAAAAGAGCCATTTCTAATTGGGTGTTAAACCAAAGTAGAAAATCATGACTCTGATACCAATTGTTAGGATCGGAGCGGCACTAAGAGGGGGGAGGGGGGGGGGTGAATTAGTGCAGCGGATTAAAACTTGTAAGTTTGAAACCGAATTCGTAAATACGAGGAGATTTTGTTTCGATAGTAACTTAAGTAGATGAAAACCGAAAGCTTGCTACAATGTAAATAACAGTTTCAGAAAATTAAATACTCACACATACAAGGAACACATCAATTTAAAGTGGTTCGGTCAAAATGACCTACATCCACTTGCGAAGCCTTCTTCAATGAGGCTCCCAACTTTCACTAGCAAATCACTTTGAAGGGGAAGGACAAATACCCCTCTTACAACCTTTTTACAAGTGGTTCACACTCTTACAAAATTTTCAAAGAGAAAGAGGAAGGTGAACACTTAAGCTATTGAAAACAAGACTTTTGCTAAAGCTTTTCTCAATTTCTAACTTCCCAAAGGTTATATTCTCTGCTGAGAATTGAGGGGTATTTATAGGCCCCAAGAGGATTTAAATTTGGGCTCCAAATTTTAAATTCTCTTGGGTTTCCGAGGGTGGCGGTGCCACCGCTTGTCAATGTCATATTGACCATTAACTGGCGATGCCACCGCTTGTTAGTGGCGATGCCACCGCCCGACATTTCGGGTGCTGGGCGGTGCCACCGCCCAGTATGGCGGTGCCACCGCTTGAACTCTCGGGTTCTGGGCGGTACCACTACCTAGTCTAGCGGTGCCACCGCCTAGACTATTTCAACTCACTGTTTGGGCTCCAAACTTGGCCCAAACCAGTCCGATGTCAGGCCCAATTGGCCCCTACTTGGGTTATAGGATTAACACCTAATCCTAACCCTAATTAACGTGCTAACTATAAATTTAAAGACATTTCCTAAGCTATTATAAAGTCCGCAAGTCTAGACTTCTTCCGGTGAGCTTTCGACAAACTTCTGGTGGTCTTCCGGCGAACTCTCGGAAACCTTTCTACGGACTCCCGGCAAGCTCCTAGACTTCATGATTTGATCTTGGCGAGTTCCAACGAGCTTCTTTAGCAAGCTCTAATCTTTCTCGGCGTGCTCCGCGAACTTCCAACAAACCTTCCAGCGAGCTTCCGAAAAACCCTTTGGCAAGCTCCCTACTCATTCTCGGCTATTTCCGGCAGCATTCCTGATAAACCTTTGGACTTCCGTCGAACACTCGAACTCACAACGAATCCTTCGTGCTTGACTCCGGCACTTTGTTTCGCTTTATGTCGTCATCGTTATTGTAGTTAATCCTGCACACATAAGCCAAAACTCTACTCTGATCTAGACAATTATTACAATGCGAATTGACATTCTGTTGCCCGACACGTCATTGGTTGGTGCTTCGTCCGATTCTTCAGCGCATCGTCCTCTTTTGTGGCTTGTTGCCCAATCAACGGTTGACCTCCACAACCTCGATATCCTTGGCGCAATTTCGCTCTCCTTGGCCCGATGCTCGACGTCCGAAGCCTTCTGCCATCCAATATCTTGATGTGATCTCCTCCGGCGCAACGTCAATTCCTCCTGCATCAACTGTCTAACTGCATCAACTGTCTAATCCTGATCGAGTAGACCTGCATCACTCAAAATGTAGTTAAACATCTAAATACAATCAATTAGTTTCATCATCAAAATCCGAGATTCCACATAATGATCCCTATTCTCCAACGATCGCAAAGCAGCAATAGTCGTCGTCGACCTTACTACATATAGCCAGTGAATCTATTGGCGACAGAGGCTGCGCTAGGCAGCATGCACGCTGCAGCGCAGCAGGCAACAACCGTACATGGGCATCACAACGCCCATGCAACGGCCACACGCGAACAGAACCCACGTCCATGCGGTGGTCGCATAAAGGCAGATAGCCCTGGCGACGACCGCGCCCAAGTGGCAACCGCGTGCAAGCACAAGCCGCACCAAGGCGGCGATCGTGCATGGGCAGGAGCCGCGCACAGGTGACGGTCATGCGCGGGCAGCCGCGCCCAAGCGACGGCCACGTTTGGGCAGGAACCGTCGTAGCGGCCGCGTGCGGGTAGCGGTAGCGTAGGCTGTAAGGTTTTGGCAAAAATTATAGTTTTGCCCTATGGTTTCGCTTTAGTCAAATTATAGCTTTGCCCTTCTATATTTTATTAATATCCTTTAATTCTTTTGACAATTCTACCCTTTACAAATATCATAGTTCTAGTTTATATCTTATCAAATATTTACAATTTTACTCTTATAAAATTAAGAATTTCTAATTTATATTCTCAAGTATAAAAGTGATAAATATGATTTATTATAATTATGATTAAATTTAATCATGATTATATTTTGATTATTTGATTGGATTTAATTTTAATTAAAAACTATAAATTACGATTCACTTTTATAGTTTTCTCATATGAATTATTGATTATATTTTTATATATGATAAATAAAATCTAATTATTGTTCTTGGATATTCATTTGGTCATTCACATATATATATATATATATATATATATATATATATATTTGAAATTATGAAATAATATTTATCTTTCACACGAAGGCATGATTTATATGTTATCATAATTATCATATAAGTTTTATTTTGTTGATTAATGTTCAATAATTATTATATTATTATTCTATTATTGAACTACTTAGCATAAATTAAATTAAAGAAACTTGATGAATATTATTTGTAACTCATCTCTCTAACTTTTATCTCGCTTGTAATTGCCAAAATGGCCTGGGATGATAAGCTTTTGTTATACGAATTATAATAAATTTTTTATTATTTATAGGACATTTTAAATTATATTTTATATTATTATATTAGTCTTATAGCCACCAAAGTGATATAGACCAATAACTTATAAAATAATATTAAGGAATTAGTCCTAAATGACATTAAGGAAATAATATTCATAATGACACATATAATTATGAGATTTAGATAATCCCAAAGGAGAATCTACTTCAAATAATTATGTGATGGGATAAGATAATACTATTTTGGATATCCTTACAGTTTAGGGTTGTATACCCAAAGGTATCAATACTATTCCACAAAGATAGTATTAGTCCTCCATATATGATCTTGAGTGAACATTAGATATGTCAATATTTCACCCAAATGTATAATATAGATGATATCAATAGTTCATCAAATTTTTAAAAAACTCAAAGTATTAATATTATTTTATATTTTATATTTTATATTTTTCATTGGTACTTCCGTCCATATATTCATATGCTTCTAGTGTCCCTGTACTTTTTGGATCAAATTATTCAGAATAGTTAGAGCATATGCAATTCACACTATGCATATTAGATTTTGATTTAGCATTACTTGTTGAAAAACCTGCAGACTTGATTGATGAAAGTATTGTGGAACAAGTTAATAAAATGAAGGCTTGTGAAAGATCTAATACACTTAGTTTAATGTTCATAAAAATGACGATTGCAAATAACATAAAGACTTCATTAACGATTGTAACTAGCGCACAGGAATATTTAAAGGTTATTGAAGACAGATTTAAATATGCTGATAAGTCATCGGCTAGCATACTAATAAAAGAACTATGACTTAATATGATGGCACTCGAGGAATTTCGGATCACATCCTCAATATGGCTGATAAAGCTACAAAACTTAAAGCATTAGGCATGAATATTGATGAGTCATTCCTCATGCAATTCATTCTCAATTCTCTTCCTTCTCAGTTTGGCCCATTCAAGATTCACTATAATACAAATAAGGATAAGTGGGACTTGAATGAGTTAACTGTCATGTGTGTTCAGGAAGAATTGAGATTAAAGTAGGAAAGTTCATATAATATTATGACTACTACTCAAGAAGCTAGTAATAAGAATAGAAAATTAAAACATCATCTATCAAAAAATTTGTTGGGTTTAGAAATGTTAAACAAACTAACTAAAAGAAAGCTTTTACAATAAAGTGCTTCTTTTATGACAAGAAAGACTATATAAAGAAGGACTGCATTAAACGCAAGACTTAGTTCGAAAAAAAAGGTATTAACTCGACCTTTGTATGTTTCGAATAAAACATTATAGAAGTTCCTTCTAATACTTAGTGGATTGATTCTGGTGCTTCAACTCACGTTACCAATAATACATAGGGATTTCTTTCAATCTGGAAACCAAAAGAACATGAATGATTCATCATTATAGTAAATCATCTCAAAGCAAAAGTCATACCAGTGGGGACTTATCATCTACACTTAGAGACGGGTCATTTGATGGATCTTGTTGATACATGTTATGTTTCTACTATTTCTAGAAATTTAGTTTCCCTATCTAGAATTGATGAGTTAGGATATTGTCTTTCTTTTGATAATGGTAAACTCAGTATATTTTATGATTCAATAAAAGTTGGTTCTAGAATTCTGTATGATAGTTTGTACAAAATTAATTTGAATCTTGAGTTTATAAAGACATTATTGACCCTGTAATCAAGTGTTGGATTGAAACATAGTTTTAATAATAAATGATCTTCTATATTATGGCATAGACGATTAGGGCATGTCTCCAAGGAAAGAATTAAAAAATTAGTGAATCATAATATTTTAAATCATTTAGATTTCACTGATTTTGATGTTTATATAGATTGCATTAAGGTAAAAAAATAAACATATAAAGAAAAATGCCACAAGAAGTAACGAACTCCTTGAGATTATTAATATTGATATTCGCGGACCGCTCCATATTCATTATTTTAGTGGAGAAAGGTATTTCATCACATTTATAAATGACATGTCCAGATATGGCTATGTTTATCTAATACATGAAAAGTCTCAAGCCGTTGATACTCTTGAAGTGTACATAAATGAGGTCGAGAGACAATTAGATAGAAAAGTTAAAATTGTCAAATTCAAAAGCGGTGGTGAATTTTATGACATATATGATGGATCTAGTCGGAATATTGGTCATTTTACTAGATTTCTAGAACAATAGGGTATTTGTGCTCAATATGCATTAATAGGTGTGCTACAGCAGAACGATGTTGCTAAAAGGCGAAATCTTGCTCTTATGGATATGGTTAGGAGCATAATGAGTTATTCCTCTATACTTAAGTCGATGTGGGGTGAAGCTCTTAGGACAACAATGTATATCTTGAACATGGTTCATAGTAAGTCAGTTCCATTTGAGTTGTGGATTGGTAGGAAGCCAAGTTTGAGACATTTACATATTTGGGGGTGTCCTACAGAGATAAGAGTATTCAATCCACATGAAAAGAAATTAGATCCAAGAATTATTTTAGGATATTTTATTAGTTATATAGAAAAATCCAAGAGATACATATTTTATTACCCTAATCATAGTACGAGGATAGTTAAATCTGATAATGTAAAATTCCTAGAAAATGATGAAATCAGTGGGAGTGAAAAATCTCAAATGATCAATTTTGATATTGAGGAGATTTGGGTTAATTCTCCTATATCATCTCTTATTTGAGAGATTGTTGTTCCTCAAATCAATGAGAGTATTGATTGCTAGTCATAGGTGCCCTATAAGCCAATCACGTGAGTGATGACACGTGTGACTTGACACACAATCTTTTTGCTTATTATATTTTGGTATTTTGTCACTTCATATTAATTGCTGCATATATGCATCTATATTGTGATGTTCGTGGACTTGTTCAATGGGAATCAGATCGTGATGAGATCATGATAATGAGACCGATTTACCTTTAAACACATACCCTAAATAATCCTGGTCTTAGGTTACTCGAGAGGGACATTGAGATAACCGGATAGACTAGCATGTTATATACCCATCCATATGATGGAGGTAGCTGATCTCATAGCTACTCGTGTGGGGACACTAAGGATACAATACAAGTGCTCATTGGAGAATGACTTCACTAATTGATCTGCTCATAGAATACTCGATGATTGATGATGCCTTATTGTCAAACAACGATTCCATAGTCCTAGTAGTGTATCTGATCCTTAGACTTGAGACACCAAGGATGTCTTGTATGAGTACTCCACTCTTTAATACTAGATTTATAGGTTTGGAAGTTCCAAATCTAGTAAAACAGGTTATTAGGAGTGATAACCAACCTTACGAGGGTTATTGAGTGTCAATAGAGGATCATCCGCTCTCGGTATCATGAGAAGAATATCCTGTGTGTTCTTGTTTAAACAAATCCTTGGCCAAGGTTATTCAGATTGAGAGAAAAAGAGTTCTCTGGGAGAATCCGATTAGAGAGAGACTCGAGGAGAAACCATATAGACCTGACAGAACCATGTCTGATATATGGTCTCTGAGATATTATATGGTTAAGGGACTATAGGTATACCGTAACTAAGAATAGATAGGTCCAAAGGATTGGATTTCCTTGTATCGTTTGTGTTGAATCTTATATTTTGATGATGAAACTACTTGATATATGTTATGATTTAATCTGCATTTTGAGTGACGCAGGATGCTTCGATCAGGATGAAACAATTAAAGCAGGAAAACTCATGTTGTGCCGAAGGAACATGTCAGAAGATTACACGTCGGGCCGATGGATCGGTCGACGTATCGACAGAAGGCTTCGGGTCGTGGACTTGGGCATCGAGCCAAGAAGAGTGGGTATTGTGCTAAGGATATTAGAGTTGTAGAGTCAACTGGCCGATTGGGCAATAGGCCGCAGAAGAGGACGATGCGCAGAAGAATCGAACGAAGCATCGAGGGATCAATGACATGTCGGACAACTTGGTTAATTGCTTAGGAATAATTGTCTCGATCAAAGTTTTGTTTTACATGTGCAGGATTAACTACGATGAAAGTAAGACATGCAGCAGGAGTTACGCCAGAGTCAAGACTATGATCACGGTGGGAGTTCGAGAGTTCGACGGAAGTTCGGACGGTCATCGGAGGTTCTACGAGAACAAATCCGAGAAGTCTAGGAGCTTGCTAAAGAAGCTCGTCGGAACTCGCCAAGTGGATCATCGCAAGTCCAGGAGTTTGCCGGAAGTCCGCAAGAGCATCATCGAGGGTTCATCGGATGATCGACGGAAGTTCGCCGGAAGCTCGCCGAAAGAAGCGATTGACGCACCGGAAGCAAGCTGTAGTAAATGTCTAAAAAAATTCGTAGTTAGCACGATGATTAAGTTAGAAATGGGAGGTGATCCCATTAACTTAATCTTGGGGCAATTGGGCCCTTGACAGACCCAAATTGGGCCGAATGGATCAGCCCATTCAGACCCAGATTTCTTAGCCAAAGATGGCACCGCATGGGTCGACGGTGGCACCGCCCAGGGCTCAGTCTCCGAGCTCTAGTTGGGCGGTGCAACCGCCTCTGATAGAGGTGCAACCGCTTGAGCTCGGTCTCCGAGCTCTAGTAGGAGGTGCAATCGCCCTTGACAGGAGGTGGCACCGCCTAGAGGCTCAGTCTTCAAGCTCTGCCAGGCGGTGCAACCGCCCCAGTCAGGCGGTACAACCGCCAGACCCCGAAAATCCGGGAAATGATAGTTTTGAGCTCGAAATTCAAATTGGGTTGGGGCCTATAAATACCCCACCCTTTCAGCAATGAAAGGGCAACCCAAAGGCACCGAAAGCTTGATCTTTCTCTATGATTTTAGAGCTTAAAAGTGTTGTAAAGTCTAGAAGTTCTCCTCCCTATTTTCTTCCAAGTTTTGATCTTTCAAGAGAGGAGAGAAAAGTTTGTAAGGGTTGTCTCCTAAGCCCGTGAAAAAGACTGAAATTGTAAAAGGGTGGTTGGCCTTTGCCTATTGAAGAAAGGCCTCTAGTGGACGTCGGTGACCTCGTCGGTGGAGGAAGCCAGAAGTGGATGTAGGTCAAGATTGACTGAACCACTCTAAAATCGCGGTGCTCTCTGGTTTGCATTTACTTTGAGCATATTATCTTTACTGCAAACCTCCTCAATAGCTTACTGCCTTCTGCGAATTTACGATCGTGTTTCAAAGTTCAGTATTTTCTGAATCGGTGTTTAGACGTAAATCAGTTTTATCATACGAATATCATATTTTAGTTTGCGCTTACATTTTGATTTCCATCATAACTGCAAACTGCCCTTATAGATTCGCTTTAACTGCATCTTGCTTGATCACAAGTTAAAGTGATTTATGAATCGGCTTTTCTACCGAAATCGCTCTTATCGTATGAACACAGTTTTATTCGTCGAAAGTTTTCCACTGCACTAATTCCCCCCCCCCCCCTTAGTACTCCTGATCCTAACAGTTTGGGGATTGCGACGTAGTGGCCTAGTACGTTTGTAGTCAATGAGTCAAGTGAATTATTATCTTCATAATAATTCACTAAACTAAAAGGAATTTTGATAGGGATGACTCATGACCAACTTGATATTAGGCCTAGAGGGTCACACATATATGGTAGGTGTTGCAATGACGAGTAAAGGTTCGGATATGAGATATCCGCTGGAGCCCCTATCTTATTGGATATCCAATTAGCCCTTAAATTATTGGATCCCATGGATGAGATCCATAAGAGCTAATAAGAGATTATTGGGTAGAGATCCACTGATCTAAAAGGCTTGGGTAATTAGATGAAGATCCAATACCCAAAAGGGCAGGATCTATTAGGGTTAATTAGGGGCATCTATAAATAGGAGGGAACTATAAATGCCCATAGGCTAGGGCTTCTTAGTTGTCACCTCGTATTCTCCTCTCCCCTTCTCCTCCTTAGATAGCAAGTATGGAGATTTGAGTAGCGTCGTCGTAATCCTACTATGTAGATTATAGTAAGAGAGGAGGATGCTTGACCTTCTTCAACCACTCTTACAGATCTATAAGGATTTAAGGATATACGATCTCCCTAAGTAACACAGCTATCTCACGTGTGATTTTTAGTTTTGCAGATTTTGCACACCAATTTTCACATGATGATAACCACCTTTTGAGAAATTTAAGATTTTTATTTTCTGTTCTTTCGCTACGTATGTGATGTCGCCCCTATTGAATCTCGAATTTTGATGATGAAACCAATTGATGGTGTTTATTAGATTTGTGTTTTGAGTGACGCAGGAAGCATCGATCAAGGAGAGACAATTAAGGTAGGAAGAATTATATTGGGCCAGGGTAGAATATATCAGAAGATTAGATGTCGAGCCGAAAGATCGATCGACGTATCGGTAGAAGGCTTCAGGTCATGAGTTCGGGTATCGGGCCAAGAAGAGCAGAAATTACGCTAAGGAAATCAAAGTTGCAGAGGTCAACTGGCTGATTGGGTAATAGGCCCCAAGAGAGGACGATGCGCTGAAGAATCGGACGAAGTGCCGATGAACCAATGACATGCCAGATAACATGATTCAAGCTTTGTAATAATTGTTTAGATTAAAGTAGGTTTAATTTGTGCAGGATTAACTATGATAGTGATCAAGGCATAAAGCAAAATGAAGTCCCGGAGTCAAGAATGAGACTTCGTTGGGAGTTCGAGAGTTCGTCAGAAGTTCGAACGTTCGTCGAAAGTTCTGCCGGAATTGACCGAGAAGTCTAGGAGCTTGCCGAAGAAGCTCGTCCGAACTCACCAAGAAGATCGTCGTGAAGTCCAGGAGCTTACCAAGACTCTACTGGAACATTGTCGAAAGATCATCGGAAGATCGTCGGAAGATCGCTAGAAGAAACCCAGACTAACCGGACCGAATTTGCTTAGTGTATGCCTTAAATTTCATAGTTAACACATAATTGAGATTAAAATTGGGCCAACCTAATTAGGGCCAGTTGGGCCCATGTATAGACTATGTTGGGCCAAGTGAAAGGCCTAAACAGTGACCCAACATGTGGCACCGTCATGGCACTACCTCCGAGACTATGTCAGGCGATGGTACCACCCAGCACAAGTGGTGGTACTGCTAGGACCCAGGAAACCCGGGATAAGACCTTTTTAGGCTCCAAGTTTGAATCAAATTGAGGCCTATAAATACCCCTCTCATCCTTGGTTAACTCACACAAGAATTGAGTGAAAAAAGTAGAAAAACTCTGTTATAATCTTATGAGTATTAGGAACGAGTCGACACTAAGAGAGGGGGATGAATTAGTACAGCGGTAAAAATTACGTTGGTTCAAAATCTCGTTGCGATTAAAGTCGATTTCAAAAAGATACTTAGAATTGAAAGCGAACGAAAGAGCGTAATGGATGTAAAGCGAATAAGTTTACAGTAAAGATAAATTGCATAAATAGAAATATAATTCAAGTTTATAGTGGTTCGGTCATCATGACCTATATCCACTCTGTCGATTCCTCTTTCGTTGAGGCCACTGGCATCCACTTTCGGTCTTCCTTCAATAGGCGAAGACCAACCACCTTTTACACCCCTCTTCTCTTTTTCAGAGGTATAGGAGACAACATTTACAAACACTCACTCCTTTTAAACAGAATTCTAAACTTAGACTAGAGGAGGGGATCTCTCAAGTGATTGCAATAGTGTTTTCCCACTTTTAAGCTCTCTGTGCTTGTGTAAGTTAACCAAGGATGAGAGGGGTATTTATAGGCCTTAAGTTGAATTAAACTTGGAGCCTAAAAATATCTTATCTCGGGTTTCTCGGGTCTTGGTGATACCACCGCCTACAGCACTATCACTGGGCGATACCACCGCCCAGTCTGATGGTACCACCACTTGGGAGATTATGTCTGGGTGGTACCATCATCCAGACTAACGATACCACCGTCTGACACTGCCACTGGGCGGTACCACCGCCTGACATTGCCATTGGGCAGGACCATTGCCCAGACTGGCGATACCATCACCTGACATAATCTCGGAGATTGTGCCAATACAGTACCACTTGTTGGGTCACTATTTGGGCCTTTCATTGGTCTCAACACAGTCCATACATGGGCCCAACTGGTTCCTAATTAGGTTGGCCCAATTCCAATCCCAATTATCTGCTAACTTTGAAATTTAAGACATTTACTAAGCTAAACAAGTTCGTAAGTCTAGGTTTCTTCCGGCGAGCTTCCTGTGATCTTCCAGCTAACTTCCGACGATCTCTCGACAATGTTCCAATGGACTCCTGGAAAGCTCCTGGACTTCACGACGATCTTCTTGGCGAGTTCCGATGAGCTTCTTTGGCAAGCTCCTGGACTTCTCGGTCAATTTCGATAGAACTTCCGATGAACATCCAGACTTTCGACGAACTCTCAAACTCCAAATGAAATCGCGTTCTTGACTTCGGGTCTTTATTTTGCTTTATGCTTTGCTATCATAGTTAATCCTGCACACATAAAACCTACTTCGATCTAGACAATTATTACAAAGCAAATCAAGTATTGTCTGGCATGCCATTGGTTTATCGGCGCTTCGTCCGAATCTTCGACGCATCATCCTCTCTTACGGCCTATTGCCCAATCGGCCAATTAACCTCCGCAACTCCAATTTACTTGGCACAATTTCTGCTCTTTTTGGCCCGATGCCCGAACTATGGCCTGAAGTCTTTTGCCGATATGTCGACCGATCCTTCAGCTCGACGTCCAATATTCTGACATGTTTTCTCCGGCCCAACATGATTTTTCTTGCTTTAATTGTCTCTCCCTGATCGAAGCATCCTATGTCACTCAAAATGCAGATTAAATCATAAACATTATTAATTGGTTTCATCATCAAAATCCGAGATTCAACAATCTCCCCCTTTTTTATGATGACAACCAATTGATGACAGAGTTAACCTTAACTCCTCCTATCAATATGCCATATTGATAAAACTCTTGGATTCAAAAATCCAAGCAACATGTTATCATAAACTTATGTATAACATCATCATACTTCTCCCCCTTTGTCATCAACAAAAAAAGAGAAGTTCAACTATCAAGTGTTTGAGATATTACAGTTCAAATCATTACATAATAAACATTATCTTCAGTTTTATCATCGTACAAGCTAGCAAAAATTTTAAGTTTTGCAAGTTTGTAAATTTTGTTATATGTGTAAGTTTAACATGTTTTGCTTCTTGAGATAGGCAAGATAGCACTTTTGCTTCTGTTAAGAGTGCAAGCTATCAATTTTGCTTTTTAGCAAGTTTTGCTCCCCGTTTGTCATTGTCAAATAGAGAGGAAGAATACAATGTTGTAACTCTTTTCCCTTTACATCAATTTTCAAATCATGACAAAGGTAAACAACAAAAATGAATGTCAAAAGATCATATATCATTTTTGACCAGTTTCTTCTTTTTGTAAATATAAAGTATGATAGGAAACAATCTTGATTCAAAAAGAAAACTCAAGTTATAATTCTAAAAATTC
Organism: Musa acuminata AAA Group; assembly: GCF_036884655.1. Taxonomy (NCBI): domain Eukaryota; kingdom Viridiplantae; phylum Streptophyta; class Magnoliopsida; order Zingiberales; family Musaceae; genus Musa; species Musa acuminata. The sequence goes on from NC_088335.1 coordinate 40,208,538, forward strand.
ACAAGAAAAATCATGATTCATTTGACAAAAAGATTGTTGATTCATACATTTGAATAAATATTTTTAAACCAACATCACTTCAACTCATCATGCATTATTTCAAAATGTAAAATCATCAAACATGATACAAACATTTGTTTTCAAAACCTTCATCATTACTCCCATGCATGATATTAAAGCATTTATGATACCAAACATTAAATCAATATCTTTAAGTATTTATCACTTCATGATTGTTGGTACCAAGTATTCATCATTTAATTTCTCCTCTTAAGTAAATGACAAGAAGAAACAAGGAGAAGAAATGATATAATATCTTGATTGATGCATAAGAAATCTTTAGTTATAAATCTCAAAAAATCAAGATAAAGCTCATTCAAATTCAAATCATAAAATCAAAATCATTTTCAAGAGATTCATAAAAAGGACATAGATAGATTCATTAATCTCTCCTTTTTAGAAAAATGGTAAGAAGAAACATAGAAGTTCAAAAATAAGATCTTGATTCATAGAGAAATCTCATGTATCAAATATCAAGAAATCAAGATGATGATTCATATAAAAAAAATATCACAAGTTATAATAAAGTGAAAATCATCATTTATCTTCAAATCGTTCAACTTGTTAAATCAACAAAGTCACTTTTAAGAGATTCATAAAAATGCTACAAATAGATTCATCAAAATCAATAAGATATAGAAAAAAAAATTAAAAAAAAATATTTTTCTCGTTTTAGTTATTTCAATTTAAGTGATTGATTTCATATAAGCATACTCAAGTTTTTCATATGAAAACCATACATCATGGTTTAAAATCAAAAGAGTAAATCTTATCATTGAAATCATCAAGATTAATAAATCATAAATTACCCAAAAATCATCATGCATAATTTCGAAATATATATTTATTAAGATTGATCATTATGCATAAAATAAAATCATCAATTATGGTATCAAAATATTTAATATTTTCATTACATCATTAAACATGTAATTTTTATATTTATTTTCAAAATTAGCTAGAAAAAGAAAAGCATGATCCCCAATTTTTTTAGCATTTTCATTCATTAAATATGTAATTTTCAAGAAAAATATTTTTTCTAAACTAAATTAAAAATAACTCATGAAAAACATTATGTAATTTCGAAATAAACTAAGGGGATTTTGATTACTTGTCATCGAAAGTCATTAAGGCGTAGTTTGCAATCTCACCTTTGTTGGTTTGTTCTTCATCGGTTTTCTTATCATCGGATGAGCTCAATTCGTCTCAAAGTGCTTCCCTCTTCTTGCGTTCATAGCAAGTAATTGTATTCTTTTTGTTCTTTAATTTTTGTTTCATGAACTTTTTAAATTTCATAGTAAGGAGTTCAAGTTCACCATCATTTAAGCTTATGCTCGAGTGGTCTTTAATTGTTCTAAGTCTGAAATCCTTCTTGTTCTTTGGAAGGTTGTCCTCAAGTTCGTTTTATGCCACATTAGTCATTTCGTAGGTCATTAAAGACCCGATAAGTTCTTCGAGTGTAAACTTGTTTAAGTTTTTTACCTCTTGTACTACAGTTACTTTTGAATCCCAATTCTTATGAAGAGAATGAAAAATTTTATTTACAAGTTCAAAATCCGAAAAACTTTACCAAGTGCTTTTAGACTATTGATGACATCCATAAAATAGGTGTACATGTCTCCAATAGTCTCGCTAGGTTCCATTCGAAATAACTCAAAATCATGCATCAAAATATTAATCTTAGAGTCTTTCCTCTACTAGTGCCTTCATGTGTGATTTCAAGAGTGTACCAAATCTCAAAAGTCGTTTCACAAGTCGAAATATGATTAAATTCAATTTTATCCAAAGAGCAAAATAGAGGGTTCATAGCTTTAGCATTTAAGGAAAAAGTTTTCTTCTCCAAATCATTTAATTATTTCATTGGAGTAGAAGACTTTTGAAAATCACTTTCAATAATATTCCATATATTCAAGTCCAACGAAAGCAAGAAAACTCTCATTCAAGTTTTCCAATATGTGTAGTCTGTCCCATTGAACCAGGGAGGACGAATGAGAGAGTGACTCTCTTGAAAGTTGAAAAGAGCCACTTCTATTTGGGTGTTAAACCAAATGAGAAAAACGTAGCTCTGATACCAACTGTTCGGAACGAGTCGGCACTAAGAGGGGTGGGTGAATTAGTGCAGGAGTAAAAATTATGTTGGTTCAAAATCTCATTGCGATTAAAGTCGATTTCGGAAAGATACTTAGAATTGAAAGCATACGGAAGAGCGTAGTGGATGTAAAGCAAGTAAGTTTGCAGTAAAGGTAAATTGCACAAATAGAAATACAAACTGAGTTTATAGTGGTTCGGTCGTCGTGACCTACATCCACTCCACTGATTTCTCTTCCGTCGAGGCCACTAGTATCCACTATCGGTCTTCCTTCAATAGGCGAAAACCAACCATGTTTTACACCCCTCTTCTCCTTTTCAGAGGTTTAGGAGACAACCTTTACAAGCACTTACTCTTCCTAAATAGAATTCTAAACTTAGACTAGAGGAGGAGATCTCTTTGTGCTTATGTAAGTTAACCAGGGATGAGAGGGGTATTTTAAGCTCTTTGTGCTTATGTAAGTTAACCAAGTGATTACAACAACGTTTTCCCACTTTTAAGCTCTTTGTGCTTATGTAAGTTAACCAGGGATGAGAGGGGTATTTATAGGCCTCAAGTTGAATCAAACTTGGAGCCTAAAAATGTCTTATCTTGGGTTTCCCAGGTCCTGGCGGTACCACCGCTTGTGCTCGGCGGTACCACCGTTAGGGAGACTGTGTTTGGGTGGTACCACCGACTGGCGGTACCACCGCCTGACATTGCCACTAGGTGGTACCATTGCCCAAACTGGCGGTACCACCACCTGATAGTCTCGAAGACTGTGCCACGATGATGTCACTTGTTGGGTCATTGTTTGGGCCTTTCATTAGGCCCAACACAGTCTATACATGGGCCCAACTGGCCCCTAATTGGGTTGGCCCAATTCCAATCCCAATTATGTGCTAACTACGAAATTTAAGACATTTACTAATGTAAACAAGTCCGTAAGTCTAGGTTTCTTTCGGCGATCTTCCGGCAAACTTCCGACGATCTCTCGGCAATGTTCCAGCGGACTCTTGGTAAGCTCCTAGACTTCACGATGATCTTCTTGGCGAGTTCTGACGAGCTTCTTTGGCAAGCTCCTAGACTTCTCGGTCAATTCCGGCAGAACTTCCGATGAATATTCAGACCTTCGACGAACTCTTGAACTCTCAACGAAATTACGTTCTTGACTCCGTGACTTCATTTTGCTTTATCCCTTGCTATCGTAGTTAATCCTGCACACATAAACTAATGTCTTGCTGTCATTAGTTTATCAGCGCTTCATTCGAATCTTCGACGTATCGTCCTCTCTTGCGGCCTATTGCCCAATCGGCTAGTTAACCTTCGCAACTCTGATTTACTTGGCGTAATTTCTGCTCTTTTTGGCCTGATGCCTGAACTCATGGCCCGAAGCCTTCTATCGATACGTCGACCGATCCTTCGGCTCGACGTCCAATCTTCTAACATGTTTTTCTCTGGCCCAACATGATTCTTCTAGGTTTAATTATCTCTCCCTGATCGAAGCATCCTATGTCACTCAAAACGCAGATTAAATCATAAACACTATCAATTTCATCATCAAAATCCAAGGTTTAACAGTGAGAACTCCTTTAAAAGCTCTAAGTGTTAGTATAGTTTAAGAGATAAGTGAAGGGTGTGTAAAGGTTATCTTCTAAACATGTGAAAAGGAGAAGAGAGTTGTAAAAGGATAGTTGATTTTCGCCCATTGAAAGAAGATCGTTAGTGGATACCGATGGCCTCGATGGAAGAGGAATCGGTGGAGTGGATGTAGGTCATGATGACCAAACCACTATAAATTGGTTTGCATTTCATTTTGAGCAATTTACCTTTACTACAAACTGCTTTAACTTCTTACTACTTTCACTACGTTCCCATACTCTTTCAAGTTAATATCTTTATGAAACAGTTTTCATCATAATCGAGTTTAATCGAAATGAAGATTTTTCAAACCGAAGTAATTTTTTCGATGCACTAATTCATCGCCCCCCCCCCTCTTAGTGCCGACTCGTTCCTAACAGCCCCTAAATTTTCCTACATTGATAAGGGTGAACAACAAAATAACATCGAAGAACTCTCATATGATGTTGATGTCGAAGCTGATGATATTGTAGAACAATCACAATTGGAGAAGATCTCAAAGGAAAAGGAAATATGTCATTTTTTATGATTATGTGGTATATCTATAAGAATCAGATTATGATATAGGAATAAAAAGAGACCCTTATCGTTTTCACAAGCCATAAAAAGTAACGATTCTAAAAAATGGTATGATACAATGAAAAAAGTGTTAAAATCAATGGTCCAGAATGGTGCTTGGAAACTCATTGAATTGCCCAATAATTATAAAAAAGTCAGATGTAAGTGAGTCTTTAAGATAAAACATGACTCAATGGGTAATATCGAACGATATAAAGCCAAACTTGTGGCCAAAGATTTTTCTAAGAAAGAAGGCATCGACTATAATGAGACTTTTTCTCTAGTTTCTAGAAAGGACTTGTTGAGAATCGTCATGACATTAGTAGCTCATTCTGAATAGGGATCTAGATGAGGAAATCTATATGGAACAACCTGAAGGATTCATAGAAAAGGAAAAAGAAAGTTAGGCTTGTAAACTTAAGAAATCCATTTATAGCCTTAAACAAGCTTCTAGACAATGGTATATAAAGTTTCATAATACCATTACTTCCTTTGGATTTAAGGAAAACACTTTTGATCAATACATATATATGAAGGTAAGTGGGAGCAAGTTTATTATATTAGTCTTATATGTGGATGATATTTTACTTGCCAATAGTGATCTTGGTTTATTACACGAAACCAAGAAATTTCTCAACAAGAACTTTAAAATAGTTGATATGAATGAGGCAACCTATGTTATTAGCATTGAGATATTCAAGGATATATATAAAGGATTATTAGGATTGTCTTAAAAATGATATATTACTTATATCTTAAAGAGATTTATTGTGCAGCTTTGCTCAGCTAATGATATACCTATTACTAGAGGTGAAAAATTCAGTCAAAACAAATGCTCAAAAAATGACTTAGAAAAGAATCAAATGAAGAATATTCCCTATGGGTGCGTAGTTGGAAGTCTATTATATGCTCAAACATGTACAAGACTAGATATTAGTTTTACAGTTGCAATGTTAAGAAGATACCAAAGCAATTTATGAATGAAATATTGGAAAGCTATAAAAAAAGTAATGAGATATCTGTAGGAGATGAAAGATTATATGCTCATATACAAGAGATCAGATCAGTTTGAAGTGATAGGATATTCAGATGCTGATTTTATAAATTACCTCAAAGTAGGAAGTCCACTTCAGGATTTGTATTCATATTAGCTAGTGATGTAATTTTTTAAAAAAATGTAAATCAATCGCTTATTATATCATTAATAATGGAAGTTGAATTTGTGGCATGCTTTTAAGCCAGTTTTCTTCTCTAAGAATGATAAGTACTCTAGTGGTTCTGAGCACATCGAGATAAAGTACATAGTGGTTAGAGAAAGAGTCCAGAAACAACAAATGTCAATTGACAATCTGAGCACCTCTATGATGATTGTTGATCCATTGACAAAAGCTTTACAATATAAAATATTTAAAGAACATATTATGAGGCTTATGAACAAGTCATAAAAGATATGGTGATGCATGTTTAGATAGATACTATTATTGATATTTTTCTTGCTTAACTAAAGTTATTTTTCTGTATTATCCTATTTACATTTATGTTTATGCATATTATAGTTGAATGCAATAATAGGATTATCTTGACAAGACAAATTACAAGGGTCATTATGGACTATATTAAGAAAGACTAACAATGTTGTTGTACATATAAGGGAGTATGATTTTGATGATATACAACTGCTATGACTCGCATTAATAGTTGGACTTAATATAGTATTATTATATTTATTAGACTTATTGGCTTGTTTTAAAATTCATGACCATGTATAAAATATTTTTTTAAAATTCTTTGGAATCCAATTAGGTAAAATTATTTTTAAATTAATTTTTTTATTTATTTTGATTTTAAATATTTCTTTATATCTTATCAATTAATAGGTTAAGTGAGAGAATATTAGATTTTGTGACCCTTTATAATTGGATAAGATATTTATAATATAACTAATTGGATGATGACATATATTGATCAATAGAAAAGAAATCAATTTAAAGTATGATTCCTTATAAGATAATCTTGTTGGAAGGAACTCTCCTAATTACTTATATCGTCTGTTCTCGTCTATAAATAGACAGGATCAGTTGATGGATTACAGTCTCTCTCTCAACTCTTTTTCCTAACTGGTCCTGTGAAAGGATAGAAAGAGATGTGAAGGATCTAGTTCTTTTGCATATTGACCATGATCTTGGATCTAAAGACGGTCCTTACAGATCAAAACATAAATCTCTTTTTCAGATGACATTAAAAGGTACACATTATAAAACTAAATCTAATTTTATTTGATTTCAATTCTAACATTGTTTTCGCATTTAATATAATTTTATTACTTACACTTTTCACTTAGTAATTTCAATTATAAGGATACTAATATGATAATATTATGATATCTTATTAGAGAGATAGATATTAAGACCTGGCAAATGATTCATGAGATATTATCTGCGGACTTTAAGATCAATCTATAACACCTCGGGAAAAGAATATTATAAACCTACTAATATAACATTATGATATAACCCCCACCTTTTTTTTTATGGAAAGCTTTGAACATTATCGATAATGAGATTGATCTAATTTGGGGTGTCTCATAAATATATTTGATGAAACATGAAAGCCACCATGATTTCGTAGATGCTTAATTTTATAGTAGAGATAAGTATCCCATAGGTTATATAGTATACATCACATATTCACATGGACTCATAGGACAATTACAAACTAACATGTCTAATGAACCAAAATATGGCTATGCAGTTTTTGAGCTTTTAATGTAAGCCAAGTTTACTAACACCAAATGCTTAGGTATGGCAAAGTTAGCGATTGGATAGAAAAGCATCACCACCAAATTGCTTTGGCTAATGCTAGATTTAGTGAACAAAATCCTGTCACAATAAAGTTTGTTGGAAAATATTGAAGTTAATACGTAGTTTTTATTTTTAAAATAAAAAAATTACTATATCAAATGAGACACTCAAGAATTGTATCAAAAAATTATTACTGCTTGCAGAAGTAAAAGGTATTGAGAAATGTGAACAGCTCAAGAATTACAGTGATGATTGAACTTTTATATGAAAAGATGTGGCAGTAGGAACCAGTACTTATTCAGTATGTATAAGAAACTTAATCAAATAAGCAGCTCTAATATATATATATATATATATATATATATATATATATATATATATATCCATTAAACATTCATTTTCTTTATCCACTTGGACTCAACTTGCATCACATGTCAACATATATTCTCTTACATAATTTTTTTGTAATACATTCCAAAACTTCAATAACATACTAAATTCTAGAAAACAATTGCAACAAACGTACTCAAGAGAAAATAAATATTTACTAACAGTGAATCTGTGGTGGAGGATATAGTCAATAAATAAATATAAGCATATGAAACATGTAGGGACAAAAAAAATCAACTGGTTTTATGATAACTGTATCACATCAGTAGCATATGGTTCCACCAATATTGGTCAGAATATTATGCACATAATTGCATCGTACAGGAGCATAAAAGCAACTCGATCCTGATAATGGGTGTTGGAAAAGCAAGTAGAAGACTGCAAATAAACATTTGAACACAGGGAGTGCTAACTTCCAACAACAACAGAGAACGTTCATAAAATCGAACAATCCATTTCTAAAACCAGACATGGAAACAATGATGCTGAGACATTGGTGACCTCCCTATAAGCAATACAAGCTCCTCTACATACAGAGAATATCAGAAAACGAAATGATGAGGTAGGTACTGGAGAATTAACAAGCTTTATACATGGAGAGTTATAATATGTACATGAACACAGTCTGAGGTCACTGCATCCATAGAAAAGCAGTAAACATAGTATTTTGAGAACTAAGATATTCAGCAGGTACATAACTAAGAGAAAATTCTATCTTGCCTCATGAGTTGACACCATTTCATTTCCATCAAAAGATAGCATGCTAAACGCTGGCTGTTAAGAACAAATCAGTATAGATCGTGATAAGTTAACACTATCTCATTTCTATCTAAACATAGCATGTTAAACCCCTGATGTTAAGAACGTATCAGTATATATTGTGATATATGTGGGACTGCGTTGATCCTTGCTACAGGCCTATGACTAAATATTCAATTTTCTAACTTAAGGTACTATTCTGACTCAAATTACACCTCTAATCAGATATTCTGGTTTTCTTGTTCTCCAAATGGTCAGTCATACCAATTAAAGCCTTTTATTTCTCCATCTTGTTTACTGAATTTTCACTTGCATACAGGTGCAAGCTCACAATGGATAAATAATTCCTCAGCAAAGTCATCTACAAAACCATCAATCTCCCAGAAGAAAGAATCAGAAGAAGATGCAACATGACTGCATGGTTTGATGGGGAAAACAAAAGCAACAGCTAGTGTAACAATCTGGAGCAATTCAAACACGATAACACTTTTGACGAATTGGCTCAACACATTATGTGATTCCATTTTCAGTCTAAGAAATCCAATATCTACTTTCCACTCTCGTTAAAAATTCAAGTTTCTTTAAGGATAAACACCCTCGAATCACCTCTCAGATTATCAAAGATTTCCTGAACTTCAGCTACCATCGTCAAGCCTTTAAGAATGATCCCAGCAATCTAACCAAAAAAACAGATTGCTATGGCCTTAAAATTTTTCAAAATTGGTCTCATATAATCCTCCATGAATCTTCCATAAAAAAAAAATAATTAATATGAAAATTACACTTATCTATCATTTCAGAGATTCATAAAATCATCCTTAAGTTTTGTCATGGAAAGGTGATTACACTAATTGTTCTATGTTACTCAAGATCTTCCTGCTATCTTCCCACACCTAAACTCTGCAACAAAGAAGTTTTGCATTAGCCCATTCAAGTAACAAAAAAAACCTAACATCTGCAGAACATCCATATGCAGAACAGAAAAATACTTGAAAAAATGATTATTGTCTTAGGGGGAAAAAAAGGAGAGAGAGTAATAGCAGTGAGGATTAGAAAAAAAAAAAAGCATAAGGCAAACGTATAAAATAAGACTTGAATGCTAGAATAGATCCACTAGAAAGAATATCGTTGCCATCAGTTCCAGTAGCCTCTGTTGCATGCTTAATTCAAGGCTGATGTTGAGGACAGCTGCTTGATATTAATGCAAGCACAAAAAATTGTTCTCATGAAGTGCCGAACTATAAAAAAAACTTCGAACGCTGAATTAGCTAACACTTTCTAAGTGCTAGAATATAATAAGAACTATGTGCCTGCAACATCAACCAACCACAAGATAACACCACATTTCGATTTCTAAAATCAAACCACCATTCACAGATAGTGCATTCTAACATGTCTAATGGAAATTCATCCACTGCTGTACAAATGCAGCTTCGTGGATGCAGCACAGAAGATACTTCCAATGAGATCTACAATAGATGAATAAATATTCTCTAACTCAGTGCCATTCATACCATATATCAAACCATTGATATAGATGTCATTGATATCTATCACATAGCCTCTCTTTACCAACAGATCTTTGCCAAAACTAAAACAGATTTCTATAGTCAATAACTGGTCAATAAGTATTAAACAGATAAGCATTTGCACATCTAAGACAAAATTTCACCTTTGTATGCCCTAATCATCCCCATGCTCGCTCGATGCTGCCATCGTCATCAGTTACCCATTTCCAGAAATGTCTCCTAACAAAAATTGCCTTCTCCATTGCCTCAATGCCTTCCCCGTTCTCTTCAGTCGAGAATTCGCCCTCCTCCGGCAGTCCCTCCACCTCGGCATCAACAGAATGCAAGACGTATCGTGCCGGAAGGCCTGGGTACGAGGCGGAAGTCCTCTCCTCAACCCTCATATTGTATGACCCCGGCACAATCTTCACGACATCCTTCCCCAATTCCTCACGCACTGCACGGGCGACCGCCGCCTCCACGGGTTCCCCGGGCATCATCTTCTCCGAGAGGGGCCGGTAGCGGTGGCGTATAGTGCCGTCGGAGAGGAGTTGGTGCGATTCAACAAGGACGGCGCCGCGAGAGTTGCGGATCCTCACGGCAGCCACGTTGACAACGCGGAGAAGGGTAGAGGAGCCATCTTCGCCGCCTCTTGTCTCATCCTGGGAGTGGGGGAGGAGAAGGAGCGAGGCCTCGCCGTGGAAGATCTCGAGCCAGAGATTATGAAGAGATTTGGTGCCGGGGGAGGCGCCCCACGAGGCCAAAGCGTCGGAGGGGAGGCGGGGTCGGATCCAATCATTGAGCGACTCCGGCGAGGAAAAGGAGAGGGACGGCGGGGGGGAGTCAGCGCGTCTCATCGTCACCGCGTGGTAGGGGCCCCGATGGCGGCGGGAGACAGGGGCGAAAGTAGATAAGGGTGGCCTGAACAAGCAGACGACGGAGAAAGACGCTGCGGCGGCGAAGAAGAGGAGATTAGGAGGAGAGGGGAAGGGGAAGGCGGAGAGGAGGGCGGCGGTGAAACCAGCGGTGACGAGAGAAGGTAGTGGGCGCATCAGGCGGCGGCGGCTACCGGCGCGTTACTCCTAAACTGCATCAGTTGTGGCTCACGGTGGTCAGCCGAGGACCGCCGCCCGATTTAGTGGATTTTCTAAGGCTGGAAATCCTCCAATCCCGGGCCGGCCTTCCAGGATTTGGACCAAATCAACCTTTCATGGCCCAAATTTAATGACAGTCTGAATCTTGATGTCATGCAATTTAATCTAAAATATTATATTCCTTAATATTATCAACATGTCAGTTTTGAAGTCACTGACCCGATGACTTTTAGTACGAATCACCAAGCAGCAAGTCCCAGATCGGGCGAGGATAGACTCCATGCTTGCTTTTTGATCAGAACCGCCCGAATCATGTAAATAGATGACGTCATACCGCTCACCGGGGACCACACTCTTCCGTCAAAGCAACACAGGGAACAGCTCTCGCTGGTTTTGTGGACCCGGCGCTGCTTTTATGTGGAGCGGACTCCCTCGCCCCAATGGCAGGAGCTCCAGACGTGTTTTATTGGCCGGTTCATGGGCTCGAATGCCGTTTTCCCCCCCCTTTCTCCACCCCTCTTGTTCAGATGGCCCTCCTCCTCGCATGGCGGACACCGACGGTCATCTCACCGTCCCCTCCTGTCCCTCGACCTCGATGACCCGCTCTATCGCCGGAGCATCGCGGATGACCCTCGTGTATATCTTCCGGTACCGGACGCCCTCCATCTCTGGGCTTAAACGGTGGCGTAAAGATGGTTGTCTGCCTGCCGCTCGGCTGGTGCCCTTAGCGCTTGCCATCGTGGTAGAGCAAGTCGCCACGGTTGGGCTCTGTACCGGGGGAAGGACGAGAAGAACCCCGTGACACGGTGGCGATCGAGCGTCGTGCGGATCATCAGGATCTGCGCCCGGTGCGTCCTCTTTTCGTTTGCGTGAAACAGGATTCCTTGGTTTTTGGGTCGTGATGCTAATGGTCACCGGAAGTCGAGTGCATTAGGGTTTCATGGTTCTTGATACTGGTCTTTTGGTTCCAGAAGCTAATGGCGTTAGTTTGATCAACAGGCCCAAGCTTTGGTCAAGAATCCCAAGCTTATCTTTTGGTTCCAGAAGCTAATGGCTTTAGTTTGATCAACAGGCCCAAGCTTTGGTCAAGAATCCCAAGCTTATCTTGTCTCCCTTTTGCAAAGTTTCACTGCCTTCTCTCGGTACATAAGAGATTGGGCTGTCTTGAATCGTGTCTGTTATGTGTGAAATTACGCCTAGAGTGACAAAAAATTGACACTGAGATCATATCAAATTATATTGTTTTTAGCTTCTTTTGTAATAATATTTTAATCTGTTTGGGTCTGGGCATTCCCTTCTCTATGTTTGAAGATAGGATTATTGCACCGTTCTTCAGGAATCAGGAGGGTCAACGCAGGTTGCAGTAACATGATTTTGAAGTCACTGCGCTGATGTCTTTTACGAATCTCCACGCAGATAGTCCCATGATCGGGCGACGAAAGACTTCCTCCTTGCTTTTTGATCGATCAGAACCGTCCGAATGGGATGACGTCATGACATTCTAGATGGCCTCACACCGTTCTATTCTGTCAAAGCGACCTCACCTGTAATGAGCGGGGCAGGGAAGCGAGAGTGTCTCTCGGTCGTGGGCCCCCAAACGAACGGTTGTGGCTCGCCGAAGAGAGGTACTTTCATGGGGCTCGCTTTCTTTTTCCGCTTTCTCAACCGCCCATTCTTCTTTTCGGTGGCTTTCGCCCTCCCCTTGGCTGATGTAGACGGCGATCTCGCCGTTCCCTCCTCTCACTCGACCTTAATGACTTCCACTATGCCGGAGCGCCACTGGCGCTGCCGCTGATGATCCTTCGGGTACCATACGCCCGCCGCCTGTGGGTTCAAAGGTTGGCGCAAAGACGTCCCTATGCCTGCCGATTGCCGCCGCTCGGCTGGTGCTCTTGGCGCTGGCGATTGTGGCGGAGCACGTCGCCACAGTTGGCCTATCTTCGGAGGGAAGGACAAGGGGAGCCTCGTGCCACGGTAGTGGCGCAGCGCTGTGTAGATCATCAGGATCTACGCCAGGTGTGTCCATTTCTCGTTTGCATGAAATAGGATTCGTTGGTTTTTGGATCATAATGCTAAAGATCGCCAAATCATGGTTAGTGAGTCTGAGTGCATTAGGGTTTCTTGGTTCTTGAGGCTAATGCATGATTCTTTAAAACTGGGGGATGGGTTTAGTTTGAACAAGCTTGACCAAAAGACTCAATCTTTGTTCAAGAATCCCAAGTTGATGTCGATTCGAAGGTTTCATTGTATGACCATGGGCCCAAGCTTGTCCTGTTTACCTCCTTGCAGAGTTTTCCTGCATTCTCGATATATAAAGCTTCGACGTTCTTGAATTACGTATTTTATATGTGAACCCATGAAATTCCTATTTTCATACTAAGTTCCCTGTACGATTTTTGTAAATATGCACCTAAACTGACCAAATATTGTTTCGTAAATCTTCAATCAAGACCATACCAAATTATTCTATTTGCTTTTAGTTTATCTTCTTTTGTAATCATTTTCTTCCCTGTTTGGGTCTTTGCATTCTCTTCCATATCTAGTTTCTTCTCATCGTTTCCGTTTTTTGCTTATCTATTCTTTTAATGAAAGAAGAACTGATCATGCAAGGTTCCTCTTTTGGACATAACTAATTGTTAGAGTTCATAGAGGAACGAACATATCTTGTTGCAGGATGTATCTTTGTTCTGAAGGTGGACCAACAGTACACAAACCTAGGTATCAGATGAGGTCAACTAGGAACTACCGAAAGTAATAACATGACTTAACAGTAGTGTATGCCAAAGCTCTTTAATCTTTAGGTTATACATAATTCTTTTCATCTTGTGGTAGGAAATACAAGTGGCTTTATCGGATTATTTCATCTTTCAGGATATACACATTTTCTCTCTTTGTGGTAGGAAATAAAGAGCAAGGTTATTGTAATGGTTGGGTGCTGTATGTGCATGGTACCTTACTTTTAGTTATTATCAACTTTTTAATATCATTATGTGCTGTGCATGGTGCTTTTCTTTAATCATTACCAACTTATTAATATCATTATGTCCAGTGTATGGCACTTTACTTTTAGTTATTATCAATTTTTTAACATCATTATGTGCAATTATTAGGTGCTGTGCAAAATTTTCATGGTTACTGTTTAAGGAATAGATAGACATGTGTAGTGTGCTTCCCTCGAGAGGATTTATGGTACTCCACTTTAGTTCCACACTAGTTGTCATAAAATAATTGAATTAATTTATAGATCTAGATAATTCTACTGTCATTATCTTGGGTTTAAGCATTTTGAGTTTGATCAGTTGGTTGGACTTATGAAGATCAAGTTAATAGTTCAGTTCTATTGGTGAGGTCGTGCAAAATAGTCTCAGAATGGATTAATATTTTCGGTGAAGGCACGCCACAACATGGAGCACCTACCAAGTTAGACCTCGTGTGCACCATACTAATGCGTGATTTTGAGCAACGAATTAAGATTTGATATAACGAATCTTAAGTGGGTGAGATTGTGATATATAGTTTAATTTCACATTGGGCATTGCAAGAGAATTGAATTGGTTTGTTGGGCTATATGGTGTGCTATTAATATTAACTCGAGCTGAAGAATTTTGTGTAGATGGTTCAAGTCTATAAGTTAATGGGTCGGTTACCCATAGTGGCAAGGTACAAATAGAATTGAGGCAACTCTTTGTATGTACAGCATTAACATGCCTACTTTCAGAATATATGGACAAACTGCACACTTTGTAATTGCTCCTTTATGTTATACGGGGTACTACTTTGACCAATAGGGCCAAACTATAATTAGACACAAGAAACTAAACAAATGCATCCATTGTGCAAGGTTGGATCCAAGTTGATTCATCAACAAAACTTAGTTAGCAACAATTAGAACTGATATCAAGTTGAGGATGACTAAACAAGTTTCTAGGTTTCAAACTAAATCAGTTTTAGACAAATCAAAGCCATTTTCCAAATTGTGGGAGAGATAGTCACCATAAAGGTAAACAAGAGCGAGTTGGGAAAGAGTAAGGAAAGAAGGCATCCACTTTTGAGCATTGATGAGCATCACTAGAGTGTTTGTATGAAATCACTTTTTGTGAGGTTGACTGTGAAGACACATATGAGAAAGATAACAAAAAATAAAACATTGAGTTGGAAAATCATTGATTTAAATTAGGTTTGCAAAGTATGAAATTTTGTGGCAGAGTATGATGAGTTGGCTCATCAATATACATGCTTAGTCATAATCATCCTTGTATATTCAAGTTGATGATGCAAATCAAATCTAACTTAGGAGTATACAACACATGCCCAAGCTTTGCTCAAGGCCATGTTGTACATTGTTATTTTCTGCATGGCTTACCGTTGCACCTTTATGCGAGTATTGTCAGACAGATATAGTTTTTTAAATTGATTAAGTACAAAACAACTTTAATACAATTTCATATGCTTATAGGAAAAAGTATAAATGAAGTTATTTTGGTTACTTAGCTTGTGGGGAACAGAATTGTGAGAACTTCCAAATTCCATGTTTGATGTATTTTCTCTACATTAGTGGTCATGAACATTTTCTTTATCCAATTTCTACTTATTTTTGTGATTACATTTTTCATTGTAGGGCTTTGAATTATTTGCTAAGAAATGTTGAGATAAATGCTTAGAAAAGTACAGGATTGGATTTTGCCTTTTTATCTAATTCATCTTTATTATAAATGGTTGTTTGTGTCTGTTACTCTATCAGATATTATTGGATTAATTGAAAGGAAAGGCCTGCTTCAAGGAGCAGTTTGTAGTCATTGCATATACACTGAGATCATATTTTTCTTTGACTATTTCCAACTATGATTGCTTCCAAATTACATGACAAATTACCACCCTTGGAACTATTACTAGAGAGATGCTGGTGGGCATATTTTCTTTTGTCCTAGAAGCCTTTCTTATATTGTAGCTTTGTTTGTGTGATTTAGTCATTTTTTATGCTTTACATAACATACTTTGAATGAAAGATTTTATATTAACATGTTTCCTGTGTTATATATGTTGATAGGTTCTCTAACACAATCAAGAAAGCTCACACTTCATGAAATAAAGGTACAAATACTGGATTTTTGAGATCAATGCTATCATTTGTTTCCTCAAGTTTTTATCTCCTGCAATTGTACTTTTGTGTTAAGATGATATGCCTTATTGGACTCACTTATGTCAACTCACTAAAATTACATATATAAATTATTATGAGATATGGCCTGTCTGCTGTTAAAAAGTACATTTTTGCACTAGTAAGTACAAAATTGAGCATAATGTGTATGATCAACAAGCTTGTCATGGTGATGCAGTTTTTTTGAAGATCATAACTAATTTCTGTAGGCTAGTGGTAAACTTAAATGTCTACAAGCTAAATATCACCTCATGAACAATCTTACTCTGCTTTTTCTTAAGGTTAATGGTTCTCTTTTATAGAAGTCACGTGGCCATATAGAGCTGTTGCGACAGCCATCTTAGGGTAAACAAAAATACGAGGTTGGTTTGCAACAGATTTCAAAAACTTGTTTCTTGATCTAACATCTCAAAATACCAGTGGCAATATTGCTCCTAAACCATAGGTATTGTTATTGTATGTCTATCTAGGTGCAATTTAAGATTTTCCTGACTAACCTTTTTTAGATTTTGAAACAGCGACATCTCATTGGTTTTAGGGATATGCTTATGGTCTCTTAATTGCGATGTATTTTTTAATTATAAGCTTTATTAGAATTCTTGTATGTATATTCTAGATTACTCTTGTTCCTACTAACAAGAAATATTTTCACTTATTGTTATTAACTTCTTAAGATGTTCAATGATCAGATAAATTATGCTGAAGTGATATTTGCAAAATTCAAAATTATTAATTGATATAGAGTGAGAGTTATGGAGTTCATGAACCATAGAATCTCTGATGAGATATCGTACGATAGGTGATGCATTTTGGTCAAGGTTACCTTTCCATCATGTCATTATATTATGAAGGTTTGAGTGAACTACTGTCTATGTTTAGGAGGTCTAGTCTTCAGTTTTGGTGTAATTATAGGTATCTTATTGATAAAACATACCGTCTGGACTACTTCTAACCAAAATGACTTGGCTAGACTTGTAGTTTTTAACATTACCTCAGTCCTTAATACTAGAGTCCTATTCATCCGCTCTGCGAAACATAAAGTTTTCTGCGCCTCTTCATGATGGAACTAGTTATCTCCAATGCTAAAATGTATTTACTTCTAGTGGTATATTTGTCAAACTCTAATTTATGTTGTTGATATAGTTAGATTTAATAGTCAATTAGAACTTGACATATGGAACCTAGTTAAATCATGGATAGCCAACCGAGGCCTGACACGTATAGCTGAGTTGATTATGTTTGTCTGTCTAGGCAATGATGTGGTGCCACATGAGTGTGCCTAGTCAACTAGGCAATGCTGTGTCCCTTCATAAACATGCTTAGTCATTATAATGTCCAAAAGGAAATATTTCCCACAAATGTCCTAGGTTGTGAATCCCCAACTAATACTCCGATCTGTCACGGACTTAGCTGGAATTGCCTAAGTTGTGAGGCACCCTTGCGGCAAAGACGCTAACTTAGCTTGCGTTGCTTAAGTCGCACCTCGCCTTTGCGATATACGTCCGCAAAGATTAGCCCACTTGCAACCTCTCGTAGGTCTCGAAGGACCTGTAAAAGAGAAAGTTGATTAGTTCAAAGAACGAGCGACGGACAAGTCCCGACGTCTTGTGAAAAGGGGAAGCTTTACAAGCAATTCGGTGAGCACCTTGCGTGCACAAGAGAAAAGAGGGAGAGGAGGAAAACAAGGACTTTAGAAGGTTGAACGAACAGTTGCAAGTCCACAAACAGCTACTCACCGGGTGCCGGGTGCGATAACAAGTTCCCATCAAGGTAACGTGCGAACTTGCGAAAGATTGTTCAACGCCCGACACTATGCCAAAGCCCTATCCCCCATGGTGCCACCCGGGTAGTTCCAGGGTGCTGAGATGGCCGACGTTTTGCGTACGACAGCGGGCTATAGAAAACAGCCCGTGTCACGCGAAAACGGAGCTGTTTTGGGTTGTTTTGCTCGGTTCAGTGAGCGATCGCACTGTAGCTCTGCAACTTGTTCGAACTTACATTTTTACAAGCAAACGAGCATAAAACCAAGCCAAAACATGCTGTCATGCAGCTGTACATGTAAACACAAATGACAAATGGTTTGTTGAACAGAGTTGTTGCGGGCGCACGACGATCGTTCGTGACATTCTCCCCCACTCAAATTGTTGACGCCCTCGTCGACGCTTGTTGGTAGTTGTTGATGATTGCTTCATGTCGTAGGGCGTCTTCGGGCTCCTAACTGGCTTCAGTTCGGGGAAGCCTTCGCCACTTCACCAAGTACTCGGTCTGCTCAGCTCCAGTGGGTAGCTTTATCTTGCGGTCCGCTAAAATGGTTTCAACTCGCTTCTCGTAGGAGGCTCTGATGGGGGGTAGTCAAGTTGGAACACTTCGGGAAGCATCTTGCGGATCCGAGTGGTAGGCTTTCAAGTTGCTGGCGTGAAGAACATTGTGAATTTTGAATCACGCCGGCAGCTGCAACTTGTTGGAGATGTTGCCCACCCTTCATACTTGCGCACCAATCCTTTATGTACTTTGTTCCTAAAGAATTGGAGTGATGCTGGTTGGAGCTTGACCAACACCAAATCGTCGATCTTGAACTCTTGTAGTCGCCTGCCCAAGTTTGCCCATTTCTTCATTCTTTTTGCCACCTTCTTTAAGTAAGCTCGGGCAATATCTGCATTTCGATGCCACTCCTTTACAAAGTGGTAGGCAGATGAACTACTCCCAGTATACTCGATTACCATGGTATGAGAAGTTGACGGTTGTTACCCTGTAATGATCTCGAAGGGGCTCTTGTTGGATACAGAGTTCCGCTACAAGTTGTAGGAGAATTAGGCAATGTCCAACAACTTCACCCAATCTCGTTGGTTGGCACTCACGTCGTGCCGAAGATATTGCTCTAAGAGCGAGTTTATCCTTTCAGTTTGGCCATCCATCTAGGGTTGGAGGCTTGTGGAAAAGTATAACTTCGACCCCAACAATTTAAATAGCTCGGTCCAGAATCGTCCCAAGGATCGAGCGTCTCGATCACTGATGATATTATACGGGACTCCCTAATACTTCACCACATCCTTCATCATCAGCTTGGCCGCCTCCATCATCAGCAGCAATGAAAGTTGCATACTTTGAAAATCGATCGGCCATCACGAGTATCGATCCGAGTCTCCCTACTATTGGCAAGCTTGATATGAAATCGAAGGAAATGCTCTCCCACGACCTTTATGGTACAGGCAATGGCTCCAACAGTCCCATCGACTTTCACTGCTCCACCTTGTCTTGTTGGCAAGTGAGGCACGTTCGAACATATTCCTCCACATCAGTCCCCATCTTCGGCCAGTAGAAGGCCCTCTTCACGAGAGCCAAGGTTCTGTGAATGCCTGGGTGTCTCGCCCAAAGGGAATCGTGACACTCTCTTAAGAGTTTACGCCTCAGATTGTCCACTCGAGGAACATAAACCCTATTTCCTTAGGTGTAAACGAGTCCCTCCTGGACCCAAAACCATCGTGCCTTGCCTTCTTTAATGAGCTGCATCAGGGTTACTGCCTGGGGATCACTGTATAGACCATCCCTGATCTTGGAAAGGAAGTTGGAGTGCAATTGACTCTTGGCCTCTACCCTCCAATTGTACGACATTCACACGCTCCACAATCCGACTCAATGCATCGACCACGACATTTGCCTTTCCGGGCTTGTACTCCATTGCTATATCAAACTCAGCTAGGAAGTCATGCCATCGTGCTTGCTTTGGGGAGAGTTTCTTCTGTGTTTGGAAATAGCTCAAAGCGATGTTGTCTGTCCTTAACACAAATCGCGATCCAAGAAGGTAGTTTCGCTAAACTCGTAAACAGTGGATCATCGTTGTCATTTCCTTTTTGTGCATCGGATACCGTCGCTCGGTCTCGTTGAGTTTATGGCTCTCGTAGGCCACCGGATGACCCTCTTGCATGAGTACTCCCCCAATAGCGAAGTCTGAAGCATCTGTATGGACTTCGAAGGGCTCCCCATAGTCTAGCAATTTAAGCACTGGTTCTTCCAACACAGCAGCCTTCAGATCTTGGAATGCAATTTCACATTTA
Organism: Musa acuminata AAA Group; assembly: GCF_036884655.1. NCBI lineage: Eukaryota > Viridiplantae > Streptophyta > Magnoliopsida > Zingiberales > Musaceae > Musa > Musa acuminata. Next base: position 40,228,630 of record NC_088335.1, read on the forward strand.
TCAGACCACCTCCAAGGCTACTCCTTCAGCAACTCCATCAGTGGAGTTGCACGCTTCGAATACCCCGTTATGAAGCGTCGATAGTAGTTGACGAAACCAAGGAAGGATCTCAACTCTGGCACCTTCTTTGGGGTTTGCCATTCCGCAACCGCCTCCACCTTCGATTTGTCCATCCGAATGGAGCCATCACCGATTCGATGCCCCAAGAATAAGATCTCCGTTTGAGCAATGTAGCATTTCTCCCTTTTCACGAACAAAGTGTAGAAACATAAGAACCTTGAAAATTGTTCGAAGGTGCTTAACATGCTCCTCGAGCGTTTGACTGTAGACGACGATATCGTCCAAGTAGACAACCACGAACTTATCCAAATACTCTTTGAATAGCTGGTTCATGAGAGTGCTGAACGTGGCCGGAGCATTGGTTAAGCCGAAAGGCATCACCAAGAACTCAAAGGCTCCATACCTGGTCACACAGGTAGTCTTCGCTTCGTCGCCTTCAGCAATGCGCACCTGTCAATACCTCGACCGAAGGTCGAGTTTTGAGAAATACTTGGCTTTGTCTAATTGGTCGAATAAGTCCGCGATGAGCGGGATGGGATACTTGTTCTTCACCGTCACTTTATTGAGGGCTCGGTAATCGATGCATAGTCTGAGACTTCCATCTTGTTTCTTCTGGAAGAGAATTAGAGCTCCGAATGGTGCTTTAGAACTGCGGATGAGACCACCGCTTAGCAGTTCACCTAACTGCTTTCTGAGCTCTGCCAACTCTGGAGGGGGCATGCGGTAGGGTAGTCTCGCTGGAGGCTTCACTCCTGGCTCCAGCTCGATGTGGTGATCCACACCTCTGCGTGGCGACAAAGTCTTCGGCAACTCGAGTGGCATAACATCCATGAACTCCTTCAGGACATTTGCCACCACAGCAGGTTCATGAATGACCTTCTCATCTAGTGGCACTAGCTTCATAGCAGCCATGAATGTTAGTTCACCTTTTCGTACCCCTTTCTTCAGTTGTAATGCCGATATATATTGGGGTTCCCTGGTTCCTTTCTGAGAGACGGGAACCACACAGGGGTCGTCACCTCCCATCATACATAGGGAGTTTAGGAATGGCATTGGCACCAACTTCGTCGCGTACACGAATTCCATTCCAAGAATCACTTGGAAGTCGTCTAGTGGCACCGCCATCATGTTTGTGCTCCCGCTCTATGTTCCGATCTTGATAGGAACTCCCTTAGCCAACTCGGAGATTCGCTTGGCCTCCAAGTTCACCGCCTTCATTCGACTCGGGCTCTTCTCCAAGATCAGCCCAAGTCGTTTTGCTTCTCGATCGACAATAAAGTTGTGGGTAGCACCCGTGTCCACCATTGCATGGGTCGTTTAGCCATTGAGCTTTATGTCTACGTACATTAGCTCGCCACTTCCTGCTTTTTGTAGCCTTGTCTTCGTGTTCTCCCCCACTTGACCCCGCATGGTGTTCAAGAAACGCATTGCTCCCATCCGGGGTCCTTGCGACTCCTCATTGTCGCTGTTGGATTCAAAACTACTCGAATTAAGAGCGACAGCCTTGCCCTTGTCCGATCGCGGGGGATGGATGGAAGCTGTTAAAGCATTGAGTGCTTATTTTTGTGGGCACTCTCTTACCATGTGCGTCTCTCCGCACAAGAAGCATCTGCCAGGTTTCGGGGCCTTGCCTTTCGGGCTTGGCCCTTTGTGGGAACTCTTCTTCCTTTGTTTGCCCCCGAGCTCCTTCCCTTGAGAATATTTTGGAGGGCGATTGCCTGAAGATTGTTTTCATTTTCTCCGGGCTTCAGAGGAAACAAAGTCGGTGAGCCTTTCTGCGGCATCAATTGCTCCGATCACATCGGCGACATTCCTTCGATGTAGTTCTTGTTGAGCCCATGGCTTCAAATCATCGAGGAAGCTGAATAGTTTATCCTTCTCGGGCATGTCTTGTATGTCCAGTATTAGTGCAGAAAATTGCTTTATGTAGTCTCGAATAGAAGTATTTTGGTGGAGTTGTCTCAACTTCCTTCTTGCGACGAACTTTGTGTTCTCCGGTAGGAACTGAGTTCTCAACTCCCGCTTCAAGTCCTCCCATGTGTCAACTCGACACCGACCTTGTTGGATCTCCTCCCAACAGGTTCGCCACCAAAGTTTTGCTTCTCCGTTCAGATACATGGTTGCTATAGAAACTTTGGTTTCTTTATAATCAGGCCTTGTAGCTCGAAAGTTTTGTTTCATGTCAAACAAGAAATTCTCAAGCTTTGGCATCTCGGGCACCTCCATAACAATGCAGCTCGGGTGCTCTCAAGTTTTGTGCCGGTGCAACGCGGGTGTTGCTTCCTCCCGCATTCAAGGCCCTCGTGAACATGGTCACCGTGGAAGTGAGTTCCGCCACGACTTCCTGCAAGTGTTGCACGGAGTCTTTAGTGTCATCTGACAATCGGTCGACTAGGGCCTCAACCTTGTCGATCCGGGACTCCGCTTCTTCTTGCGAGCTCTCTACCCCAACAAGCCTTCGTTGGCGGTAGAGTTCCTCTAAGCTTGCTTCAAGAACATCCAAGTGGGTTTCCGCCGCTGTGAGTCTCTCCTTACGGCTCTTCTTCCCGGTTGGCGCTCCAGATTGCGCCTCCTCCGCTTGCGGAGAGTAACCAACTTCTCGTTCATCATGTTTGCTATCGTGCTCCACTTGAGTGACTCCAACGACATGAGAGCGAGTATGCACTTACAGCCCACCTGCGACTGCTTGGGGCAAGGGTCCGGCTTGCCCCGTCTTGCTTGATTCGCCACGATGCTTTGCCATGGCGAAAATACGAAGTTCCTTCGCTGCTTGCTCTAATTGCTTGCCCGCTCTGATACCACAATATCACAGACTTAGCTGGCATTGCCTAAGTCGTGAGGCACCCTTGCGGTAAAGACGCGAACTTAGCTTGTGTTGCCTAAGTCGCGCCTCGCCCTTGCGATATGCATCCGCAAAGATCAGCCCACTTGCAACCTCTCACAGGTCCCGAAGGACCTGTAAAAGAGAAAGTTGATTAGTTCGAAGAACGAGTGACAGACAAATCCCGACGTCTTGCGAAAAGGGGAAGCTTTACAAGCAATTCAGCGAGCACCTTGCATGCACAAGAGAAAAGAGGGAGAGGAGGAAAACAAGGACTTTAGAAGGTTGAACGAACAGCTGCAAGTCCACAAACAGCTGCTCATCGGGTGCCGGGCGCGACAAGAAGTTCCCGTCAAGGTAACGTGCGAACTTGCGAAAGATTGTTCAACGTCCAACACTATACCGAAGCCCCATCCCCCATGGTGCCACCCGGGTGGTTCCAGGGTGCTGAGATGGCTGACGTTTCGCGAGCGGCAGCGGGCTGCAGAAAACAGCCCGTGGCTCGCGAAAACAGAGCTGTTTTTAGCTGTTTTGCTCAGTTCAGTGAGCGGTCGCATTGTAGCGTTGTAACTTATTTGAACTTACATTTTTACAAGCAAAAGGGCATAAAACCAAGCCAAAACATGCTGCCATGCAGCTGTACATATAAACACAAATGACGAACGGTTCGTTGAACAGAGTTGTTGCGGGCGCGCGACGACCGTTCGTGATAGATCGGCCATATATGCCCAATCAATTAGGTGATGTAGTATAATCTAAGCATGACCAATGAGTGAGACAATGATGTGGCACCATGAAATATTCTCCACTAATGTCCTGGGCATTCTTAGCTTGGGGTCTATAAAGAGAGGACCTCTTTAGGTATGTAGACATTCCAAACTCACTCAATTAAACTCACTTTCTTGAGCTTTTGTTGACTTAAGCATCGTAAGGGATTTGCGGAGCATGTGCTCGGCATAGATTTGCAAGATCTTTTAGCTTGAGAGGAGCTTGGGAGGAGTTTGCCACCAAGGGGATGAGACTACATTTGATATTCCTAGGGAGCGTCTGGCTTTCAATCACGACACATTCGGAAAGTAGACTAGGTCGGGTCAATATCACTACCTTGGGCTGACGACCAAAACCATCACCAACGGATGCTTACTTGTAATATAATGCATACGAAAAGGTTAAGGTTACCAATTTAAGATCAGTAAGAAGCTTCATGTTTGAGCTTCCTTGTTCTGACATATGACCTGATTTGTGATGCCATATCATATACATTTGTTGATGCAACAAATGTATCTATATCTTGAACCTTTCTCCCAAAATCATATCTAGATCTATAACGATCTTTTCTGCCTTCACAACAAGTGCACCTCTGACAAACTTCATGATTCCTTGTCTAGCATGGATGCTACAGCCAAACTCATCTAATTGTCCCAGGAGTAAATGGGTTTCCCTCTTACCTGTCACATGTAGGACCCCTTGAATAGTGTGAATTATGTTTATCTTGATGGTGTCAATACTAGCAATTCCGAAGGCATAATTATCCAAAAATATACATCCTCTTAAGATAGGTTCTTATTGTTATATCCAGTTTCTTCTGAAGGTCATGTGATAGGTGCTGTTGTATTCACTAGCTAGATATTAACAAACTGTTATCTGCCTTCCAAAACTATAGAGCTCTTGTTTAATACTTCACCATCATCTGAGATGCTTGCTACACGTCCTTGGATATTTAGTTACTCAAAACATTCAATATCCTCTATTTTATGATTCATCATTGTAAGGTGAGAGAATAAAATAGAGTTTTGATATGATCCCACTGTCGTGGATTCTAACACTTGAAGAGTGTGGAGCATTTTATTAAAATTATTTTGTTGCATAGTGACTTGACCTCGTCTAACTTTTTCTTGGTATCCCAAATCTCCTTGTTGTTACTGTCTGTCTTAATCTGCTTCTCACTCATATACCTCCCACTGTTCAAGGAACCCTAACCCCACGACTAGGCTCTTGATACCATTGTTGGGGACTTCATAGTGTGAAATAGTATCTTGCAACTAAAATTGAAAATGGGAAAAGTGAAACCAACAATCTGGCTCTTGATACTGTTGTTAGGAACTTTATGGGGTGAAACAGTATCTTGCAACTAAAATTGAAATCTAGAAAGGCAACATGCTTTCAGATTTAATATGGTAATTTAGCCTCCGATTAATAGAAGAATTTCACTGTGGCAGAATATATAGATCTCTCTCTCTCTCTCTCTCTCTCTCTCTCTCTCTCTCTCTCTCTCTCTCTCTCTCTCTTGTAATAGAAGTGATTTTTTTTTTTTGAGTGAGCTTTACAACTGACAAAATTGTCAATTGAGTTGGCTTTATAAGCTTGCAGAACACTTTGGGCAAGGGAGTAAGATTTGGCAGCCAAGAGGATTCTTCCATCCCTATCTTTGAGGATGAAGCCTAGACCTGCAACTTCAGTAGAGGTGGTGAAAGAAGCATTGCATTCAAGCATATAGTAGAAGCCGAAGGAACAGTGACAAGATAATCAGAATCAGTTGTTCCTCATCCCCCTCTGCGCCATGTATGGCATTAACAACTATATTAATAAGGACCGACTTACCCACTTGGGAGTGGAGGTTCCTCTTTCAACCCTAAACCTTATAAACAACCTTGTTAATCAGTTTGTCTTGGAAAGATAAGGAGATTATGAAAGTACCCAAGTACTTCATATGCCAGGTCCCCTCTTTCATGTTGAAGAGGTTATATATTTTATGTCTGGTTTGGAAGGAAGTAGACTTGTGGAAATAGATAAGTGATTTTGTTGTGTTGACCTTGAGGAGGTTAAAGAATGCAGAATATGAGTCAAAGGGCATTGAGAAGGTTTCTACAGGTTTTGTCACTAGTTGTAACAGCAAGAATGATATCGTCCCCAAACATAAGATGTGAATTGTTTTGCATTAATAACAATGTGAGAGTTTATAGTAGTGAATGGGGATGGCATTAATTACAGCATTAATAGGATCGACTTACCGACTTGGGAGTGGAGGTTCTTCTTAACCCTGAACCTTACAATTAACAAACCTAGGGGGGGAAGTTCATATAGCTTAAGGTAGAGAGGATGGCTTCCTTTAGGTTGATATTTTTTTTAGGAGGATCAAAGGGGTTTTCCTCTTGGACCTATACATTCAATAGATAAGTTCGTTAACGATGATGATGCTGTCATAGATGTTGCGACCTTGGGTGAAGACAGATTGGTTCTGATTAATTATTTTGTCAAGGGAAGGTTTGAGTCTCAAGCGATTAGTCTTTAAGTTTGTAATTTTGGAAAGGGAGAAAATGTTAGAGATAAAAGACTAGGAAGGATCTTCCCCAACTCGGAGGGATGAAATCAATCCTGTGAAAAGCATTACATGCATCAAAGATATGATTTTTTTTAAATTACATCTCGTAATAAAATTGAACGTGTTAAAGCCATGAGGATTAGGACTTTTCGCTTTCCCAATCCAATTAGGAGTGTCAAGAAATTTCAGTCTGAGTAAAAGAGGATAGTGAGGTTGTTGGAGAGATGGTTCTGGACTTCAGGGAGATCAGTAAACTTGACATTGGTGCTGCAGGAGCAGTAGTGTTCCTTCTTCTCATTAGTTGAGTTGGCCACGTTAATCTATTTTTACTCCTTGTAGGCATTTATTTGATATCATCAAGTCCTGTACCTATATTCATCTTTTTGTTTGCTGTCCTTTTTATCTTCCTCATGAACCTATAAACTTTGGGCTTATTACTTTTTCAAAATAAGTGGTTCGGGAAAGTTCTTTCTCTTTTCCCTCGTATTCTTCACAAGAATTCTAATGTTATCTTAAATCTCTACTTTTTCTTTGGTGCTTTAGCAAGTAATCATCTTTAGCCTGGTAGCTTTATATGAAACTACTGTTTTTCATTTAGGGCCAGCATGTTTACGTTTCATTAGATCTTTTTTGAAGATACTTTTTTTTTTTAAGATACCATCGTCAACTTTTAATTTAGTTAAAACCTCAGCACAATCGTGTTCTGTTTTTTTTTTATTTACTTTGCACGCTTTGCCAACTGCAGTGGAGGAGAACTTGACAGATGATTTTTTGTACGAAACAGGTAATGCTGATATGGCTGCGCATTACTACTACTGTTGTGGGTCGATGACATCATTCTGATGCAAGTAGTGCGGCTGATCAACTTTTATGCTAGCAATCTGAGAGATGGACGATAATCACGATGATAGATCAACTTTTGATCGTAAGTCTATATACATTGTGAAAATTGAGAAATTGAAACCCCCCCACCCTACGGCTTCTCCTTATTCGTGAGGCATATTATTAAAACGTTGTAGTCTTTTTTTTTTCCTATATATATATATATATATATATATATATATATATATATATATTTGGACCGTTAAGCTGGAATTAAATCAAAAACGGATGTTAAAATGATGTTTGAGTGTTCTCAAGCAAAGAAAAAAATGTATTTAGACTTTTTAGGACTTATTGCAAACAATGTCCATATTTACACCAAAACTTTAAAAACGGTACAAATTACATGTCACATGACAATGCATTTCTCTTTGGTTTTTGAGTCGCTTTTCTGTGCAGCGCCAGCGTTTCTGGAGACCTGTGGAATTTTGCAAACCCCTTTTAATTAATCTAAATATACTAGTCAACCAAATACTTCAAAAGCAGAAGCATAAAAAAACATATTACATGTGGGGCAGTTAAAACAAATGACACTCAGCTTTACCCAAATATGAGAGAACGACGCAACTTGACCCAAAGCAGTACGACACAACCAAGAATAGTTCCTGAACCCGGGGACTTTGGAGATGGTGACAATAATCTCATAACACACTTCCAACGTGAGACTACTACTGATGGGTAAAGTAATTTACCATTTTTAATCCCCAAGTGCAAATTGTCCTACTAACACTAAAAGAATAAAATCCAAATAGCAGGTAGCACCAACCTTTACCAAATATTAAAAGCTGAATGCAGTTTGGAACATAATCAAGTGAAAGAAACTACGATATGAGGTTGAAAAGCACAAACCTGAGGACCAGTGACAAGCCTCGAACGACCACCAATAGATGACTGTTGAGAATGTTGTTGTTGTTGTTGCTGCTGCTGCTGCTGCTGCTGCTGATGTTGCTGCTGTTCAAACTCCTGCTGTTGAAGTGCTATTGCCAGTTGCAAATCAGAACTGCCAAGGTCATGCATAAATAAAGGATTAGTGTAAACAGAAAAGAAATAATACAGCCAGTTGGATTGTCATTTCATTCAATTAAAAACCATGAAGAAATTAAGATTGCAGTACCAATAATCAACACTAACAAGGGTCACCCAGCTTTAAGACCATGAACTGATTACAAGTCATCCACCTGAGTTGATCGGAAAAAGTTATATAGTTAGTTTGTTAACTAGTCCGGTATGGTCACAAGACATTTAGTTGTTGTCGGGACTTGTTACTCATCTAATTTTAAGTTTTTATTTGATAATCAATCTCATTAAGGCCAACAAGAAATTTGATAATCTTGGAGTTTCAGCCACTTCCAGCTGATCTAAAGCAACTCTGCCAAAAAACTTATCAGTTTAAGATTAGTTTCACCAATTTTCAGGATTTTCATAATTTCAGGTGTGTCCAGTCCACTCATGACAGATTTCGGTGTGGTTCACTAGTTTCAACTGAAGCCAATATTAGATAATATATCATTTTAAATAATATATCACTTCATATCATGTATGCCACTGGCACAGTAATGGAATGTAAGATAAGCACTGATGAGCAATGTCTCGTATGAAATATGAAACAGAGGTATACAACACTAAACCATGCCTAAAGCACTTCAATCGTTTGTTAAAAGCATTTAAGTGGTTGATCCATGACTTTAACACAATGACAAACATTTTAAGACATTTGTGGAATGAAATCATGCAGGTGTTACATTTAGTGCTAATAATTCCAACATCAATATCAGCTCGATTTGCAAAATGTGGTTATGTTACATCCAGAAACCTAGAATTCAATATCTTCTTTAAGTAACAGGTCCTCGAAATTTCTAATATTACTTCCGAGCTCTCAGCGACTATAGGTTGCTTCAAATAATTTTCTAATTTATGTGAATAAACTTTAAGCCTTTGAGCATACTGTAGTTCATGTAAACATGAGAGACAAACAGGCTAGGTTGAAAGAGAATATAAAACTTATGCTATTGTTTTTAGGGTCAAGGTCCATTTTAACCTGTGTGGTTTTGGTCATGGACCACTTAAGCTCTTATGATTTACTCGTGTCTAAAATAACCCTTACATTTTAAAAAACATAACATATAAGTCCCTCCCGTCAAGTCTGAGTTAACATACGTTAAAGTCTGCTTACGTGGCATACTGACTCACAATAAACTATTAATATAATGATATGTTTAATTTAAGTTTTTAAAAAAATTAAGATCCATTTTAGCTCTTGTGATTTTGGCCATGAATCACTTAAGCCCTTATGATTTACTCGTATCTAAAATAACCCATATATTTTCAATAACATAACATATAAGCCATTCCCGTTAAGTTTGAGTTAACAAACGTTAAAATCTGCTTCCGTGGTATACTAACTCACAATAAATCATTAATATAATGACACATGTAATTTAAGTTTAAAAAAGGATTAAGGTCCATCTTATCGAGGAAGAGGACGAGCTCAAGATGGTGGTCGCTTCCACGATAGCGCCTCCTCCCGCCTTTGATGGTAGTCTTAATTTTTTTTAAGCTTAAATTACATATATCATTATATTAATGATTTTATTATGAGTCAACATGTTACGTAAGCAAACCCTAACGTCCGTTAACTCAGACTTAACAAGAGAGGCTTATATGGTATGCTTTTGAAAATATAAGGATTATTTTAAACACGAATAAATCATAAGGGTTTAAGTGATCCATGGTCAAAACCATAGGAGTTAAAATGGACTTTAACTCTTTTTTAAACTTAAATTACACGAATCATTATATTAATGATTTATTGTTAGTCAGCAAGCCATATAAGCAAACTAACTTTTATTAACTCAGACTTGACGGGAAGGGCTTATATGCTACGCTTTTTAAAATGTAGTTATTTTAGACACAAGTAAACCATAAGAACTTAAGTGATCCATGATTAAAAACATAGGAGCTTAAATGAACCTTAACCCTTGTTTTTAATATGAACTTGAGAAACATAACCATTGATGTGAAACCATATTAAAAGGAAAAGGTACATGAGTAAAGAATTCTAACATATAGAATTGTTGTCTTACTAATTATATTATTCCATAAAATCTTCAAATCATGGCTACAAGAAATTGATCAGATGTAATTGCTTTATTTTTAAAAATTGCTTTGCCAATATAACAAAACATAAAACTAAAGCTTTGCCCTAGTATCTTAGTAAGAAGTTCCCCCTACACTCGTTATCACTGAAAAATGTCATGAAATTCTTGTGAATCAACTACCATATATATTTATATATAATGGCTACTACCATCAACTCCATATATATTTAATGGTTTAAGTTTGTCAATAGTATAAAACTCAAAAGCCTAAAATAAGTTGTTACTTTTTGACAGTAAAATCTGCTCATACAAGTCAACCAAATCCTACAAATCAGAATAAAAAAGAGATGTGTAAATGCGAGTATACGACCATCCATCACAAATGAATAACATCATCAGAATAAACCAAAAAAGATATTCACAGTTAAAATGCACAGTTATATGATATAAATATGCAATTTTGACATAGATACCCTTGAAGTTACCATGGTCTCAGTTAGTGTAGGAGTTCCATAGAGATTTCCGGTGAAACTTTGATATATTAGCCACACACCCTCAAAATCCCACCATCAAAATCTCATCATTCAAACACTATTCTCCAAATCCCATGATTTAAGTTCCCAAGTCCATTAGCAATTTGATATCTTAAACTAAACACTCTCTATATCCCACCATACAAATTCTGGGATTCATTATCCAATGGTATCATAGGCAATTCTGGGATTCTCAACTGCTTAAAATTTCCTATTAAGAAATTGCTACTTAGAATTTGGACACTTATTGGAACTTTTGATAAATATCAAAATTTCATACCAAATGGGACCTAAAAGTAGGATTTTTAATACCGTTCCGTATCGTCCGATACAGGCGGTACGTACCGGTCCGCTAGCTGACTAGCACGCAGACCGCCCACTATCGGGTGGTATTAGCCTAGCTACAGCAAGGGGAGGCGAGGAAGAAGAGGGCATTTGAAGAAGAGAGAAGCATCAAGAAAGAGGGAGAAGCATTGAGAAAGAGTACCTCAAAGTCAACGATGCGCCGTCACCAACGTCTCGATGAACCTGAGCCCATCGAACCTCGGTGTGAACTTGTCTTCCACGCCCTTTCTCAATCCCGATTCGACGTCCCCCTCCCTCGACGATCCCGATCTAGGAGGTAACGACGAGGAGAGTCGTACCTCTTTGGAGGGGGAGCTGGCGGGGATCAAGGGAGGTAACAACGAGAGCAACGGAAGAGGCAGCCGCGAGGAAGATGGCGAAGACCCCGGCCTTCATCTCCAAATAGTCTCCTTCGTCCACTACTTCCACACGGAGAATCTTCCGATATCGTCTTTCTTCTCCCGACCTCTTAGACATCGAAGGTCGCACACGAGGTGACGAGGAAAAGAAGGACGAGGCGACGACGATAAGGCGACTGCTCAGTATGTCATATTTTCTTTATATCTTTATATATTGATTTTTCATTTTTATATCTTTTTATATATTAATTTTATATATTTAATATCGCTCGATACTAGAATTGATTTTTATATTTTTTTCTAGATGTACTACTTGGTATATCGTATCATACCATACCAAGCAAAGCTCAGTATACCGATACGATACGAAATTTTAATCCCTGCCTAAAAGTTTCACGCTTCCTAACAACTTTGAAAGAAGTACTTCTGAATAAGCAACCATGCACAAAACAGACTATAACATTCCCAAAAATAATAATAATAGATAATTAAATACAATAAATATGGAAAATTATAATTTCTACACTTGTGAGATAACCTTTATTCACTTAACCAACTTAGTGTTGAAATCACTACAGTGGATGTAACGAAGACTAGGTATGTTAGGTGTAGTCTTAGAGACCGAAAAGAAACACAAAATCCCTAGGGGGTATTCCAGATGCTATTTAAGCATGTCAGGGTGAATAAAAATAAATCTAGATGGAGTAAAAGCCCTCCTTAAGAGGCATTTCTTGCTTCCCCTTCAATCATTTGTTATTTTAATCTTTTAAAAAAGTTTGTGTGTTTCTTTTGCTTATATCTGCTAACAACCCATTTTGATGGTTGAAAACATGATAACTCTTCAAGTGTCAATAAGAGCAATTACAGTGACATCATGTCACAATTGTGAGGATATTTTGAAGGATTAGCAACTTTGGAGAGATGACATTTGAACATGAAGCAATGAAAGGAGCAAGAATTATTGTATACTACTTTCTTCATAAATGCTATTTGTTGTCATTGGTCTCAGCTTCTTGTTCAGACAGATTGATGGTAGGAAGACATTGTTCCTCCCTTGAGTCACTAAGGTCTCTTGTGATAAATCTATCCATTTGCAAGTAATGTAATAAGGTTGTGATCCAGGTTTAGTTGAGAACTATATGCTTTAGTTTCTAGGTTATCCTTGATTGCCATTTAAATTTATATCAATAAACTTCTATTTGTTAAAATTTGCAATCAGCAGGCTTCAACTCAATTCTTGTCTTCACATAAAGATCGAAGCATACACAGTAAATCACAAGACATAAAGTAGTTAGAGATTAGTTATTTTTAAATGATCTTGTAATGATCTTTCCTGAACTTCATGAGTTCAGTTTCCCATGATCTTACTATATATGATCACAATAAGTGATTGCTAAGCTGCAGAACATAGCATGCTCCACAGCTGGTGACAATAGTATCTACTCCAAAACCATTTCCAGTAGCTGGTGAAGGCAGTGTACCTTGAAATTGTGAACATTGTGGTTGATCATGAAGTGCTCAGGAGGGATGCACAATCAAGAAATTGCAGAAGAAGCTTATAGAATAAGCACTTATTGGGACTTATTCTGCAAGATGCAATTGCTCCAAATTCTAAATTTACTTACCTCCTCGATTGTAAGTATGAATAATTCTAAACAGATGGAACACTTGTTCTCCAGACCAAGTATTCTAATCGCAAGAGATACAAGAAATACCATGTGGTATGTACTAGTCTGATCAGAGACCAGGTTGTAAACCAGGTGATTCTGATCAGTATCTTCAGATAAAGCAAAGATAGGCAGCTGAACTGATCCTGAATTATATAACAGACTGATATCATGATGTAGCACTTACAAATAATGATCTAAACCTTCTTTAATTTAAACAAAACCTGTCAAAACTCTAATATAACAAGTTGTGATTCTTCATAGGAGAAACAGGTTGAGACAACACCGATAACATGTGGAGTGGAGATGAGGAAGAGAGTGAGATGCGGGAGGCTAGGGCCAGGTCTCTTCTCACTTGTTCAAAGACAGCACCAACGAGGAAAGCAAGGAATGGAGGAAAAAGCTAAGAGGAAGAAGACAATAATCAAAAGGCATGTTCCTTCCCCCTTTCTCTTTTCCTGTTTTACTGAATTTCATCATATTTTTATTTTAAATTTTATTTTACTTCCAAATCAGACGGTATGCTGGTACCATACTAATCTGACCAGTGGTTAAGATATTGCCATTAAAACCAACTCCTTGTTCCAGATGATAGGTGGCCAATGGAAAGGATGACCTCTGCTGGTTTAAATGATACAACTTAAAAAGCACATGTGAGCCAAGAAAGAATTGAGCATCTCATAGGTTGTAAAACTCTAACTAAAAAAGTATCTATCCATAAAGGTGTAGCATAGTTATCCCTACAAGATTTCTACAATAAAGAAAACTAAAGCATAAACATTATAACTACTTAAAACTTCATATCAATTTTTCTCTAGTGATGACCTCACTCCTCTGCTTATGTAGGCCATAAGCCATATAAAAGAATAAACCTAGAGTACTAATACAAATTTACTAATCCTAGTAATTAAACCAAACTTAAAATAAAGGAATCAAAGCTAGCTTCATGTTTCTAACAATTCAATAAATGTTGCCCCTTCAGACAACCAAGATCATGTCATATGACTAATACGGACTTCAATACCTATAGGAATAAAAAGAGTTAAAATTACAGTTATACCCAATATTAGCAAATGGTAGAAAATGATACCCTAATTAAATTAACTAATATTGATCTGTATTGGATCTTAGACTTCAATACTTTTCTACAAATACATAAAGCATCACCTAGTAAAATTTCAAAAGGAAACCAGTTCAATTTCCTCATGCAACTTATAATCAAACATATGCTACTACAGACATCTAAGAGATGTATTTCCAAACAAAACTAAATTTAAAAGTACAAATACATACTTAAAAGCCGAACTCGAGGGACCTGTGCTCTCAAGTGCTGCTAGATAATCCTGCAAATTGAGAAAACAATTAATCAGATATATATATTCAAAGATTTTGATCTACTGACAGTGCTAATACATACAGCTGTACTCGTCATAGCACTTTGTTCATTCCACGAGTCACGGACTTGATTGTCAGCCTTAAATTCCATAAAATTACCAGTCATGAAAACTGTGTCCCCATTGACCTTAAGGATACAAACAGAAGAAATCAACAAAAAACCATTGTAAAGACCATAATGAATTCAGGCAAAATACTTCAATTCAAAATTTGTTAAGCTAAGGTAATATTAATGAGCAAAGCACACTACATCAAAGAAGAAAAAGGAAGCTGTAAGCACCAAGGATTGAAATTTTGTACCGTATTGGAGTTTTGAGATTCGTTCGGTATGGTACAGTACTGTATACTGAGTAGTACATTTCGATATCCCGCTCGGTATATATATAAGTAGAAAAAAAAAAAAGGCTGATTGCCTCATCGCCCTTTTGGTCCGTGGGGAGAAGAAACTAAGGTTTCTTCTCCCCACGTGGGTAGAAAACCGACGCCTCGTTATATATATACATATATATATATATATATATATATATATATATATAAGTAAAAAAAATCATTTTCTGCAATGTCACCTCAATGACGTCGCCTCTTTTCTGCCCACGACGTTGCCTCTCTTCTTCCCGCAATGTCGAGGATTCTTCTCCCTACACGAATGAGGTGAAGTCGCCGACAAACGAGGAGGGAGAGCGGCGCCGATCTCCAGATTCTCCTCTTCTTCCTTCTCTTTCTTCCCTCAGTTAATACCACCCTTCTCCCTCTTCTTTTTCTCCCTCGGTCACCACCCGATTTAGGACGATAACAGGACGGAAACAACCCCAATCAACGGTACCGCCCGATAGCGGTCGGTCCGTATACCAGTCTATTGGTGGACCGGTACGTACCGCCCGATACGGGTGGTATTATTCAAAATTAAAATCATTGGTAAGCACGCATCAACCAAACATCAAATAGAGCATACCTCATTCAGCTTTTCCCAAACCAAATCTGGCTGGTTCATATAACCTTGATCAGTAGCCAATAGATACAGATCACCATTGAACTACACAACAAGTACAAAATTTGTAAGAGATCCCTCAGTATGGATTAAATAAATAAGAATTTCACAATCTTATCCTGTTACAAGTAAAATGTACATAATCAATACAAATCAAAGAAATTAAAGAGCAGACATACATGATCCACTTTATCATTTTACCTTGAACATAGTGCTGAAATGATTATTTCGGAAGAAAACACAGAGTTCTCTCTCCTTAAGGCCTTCTTGCAAACAGAACAGCCTGCAAAAACAGAGTCTTTGAACAATATAAACTCCAATCACATTTACATTGCATAAGAAAATAACATGCACATTAGAAAGCGATGACACTTCACCCGTAAATTGTCAATTGGCTTGCATTATGTTCCAGAAAATTCTTTATAAGTTGCCCTAGAAACAAATACAACAGATAATTTTCAAGGATTTTTTGTCAGCATTAAAGGAGTCATAAGAACCCCCAATACTAAACAAGAAGCTTTCAATAAGGCCCAGAAATTGTCTTACAATGCTTGTGAGCAACCTCATCACTTGTATTTGCAAGGTGCCTATTCTCTTCTGTTTGTTCAGCCTGTTCAGCAAGAACCATCTCACCTTCATAGACTGGTTCCCGATCTGCATAGATAGTTAGTCCAGATTCAAGGATACATTCTTCTCCTTCATATATCGGCTCACCCCCAGGACATGAAGTGACAACCTCAGAAACATTTGAAAGCTCTTCAATTCCATTTGAGGATTGCAAATTGTATGGTGAAGCTTTGTTTAAAATATCAGTGGAATTTTCATGAATTTGAGAGTTGCAATCTCCAGAGCAAGCTTTTGAGATAGACTCATCATTTGCTGAAACAATCATCAGGTCCTTGTAACTGCAATACCTGTCTGAACCACCATTATCAGGAGACT
Organism: Musa acuminata AAA Group; assembly: GCF_036884655.1. Lineage (NCBI taxonomy): Eukaryota > Viridiplantae > Streptophyta > Magnoliopsida > Zingiberales > Musaceae > Musa > Musa acuminata. Next base: position 40,245,042 of record NC_088335.1, read on the forward strand.
GGAAATTTGTGGCCTGGTTGGGCATTACCATATCAATTTCCTCTGATTTATTAGATATATCATAAATTACAGATCCTTCATGGCCTGTCTGACACGTATCGTTCCCAGCAACAACATTGGAAAGCACAGAACCATCTTCTGCAAACACAACACCCTTGCAATCAGCAGATGCATTGCATTCTTGCAATGCAAAGGAATCTGAGTGGTTGCTTTTGTTACAATCATCTCTGGCTTGTTCCCCAAAAGTATCAGCACAATTTCCAGCACAAGATCTCTTATCATTTGCATCTAAACCAAGAGATGAATCACTCAAACCACCAACAGATGATACAGAAGCACTAACAGGATTTGAAACTTCATCCCTTGAGAGATTTAAGACCCTCATCAGCTCCTCTTCTTCTTGGATATCACCTTTCCCTTTTCTTTGATCGTCAAGGACTGGAACCTGATGATCATCAAATGATCTACCTCTTGAAAGGTTTGGTGAGGGAACTCCTAAGGTAGCAGTTGTAGCTGCAGCAAAATCAACACAATCTTCTTCTTCTTCACCCCTACTATCTCCTTCAGATCTTTTTGTTTCAAAAGCAACAAGCTCAGCAACTAGAGTATTGTACGACTTTGACCCAATTGCAGCTGCAGTATCAGTGTCCTGAGATACAGCATAGATAAGTTAAATGCCTTTGCTAGCGATTCATCTATACTAACAAAGGCTAAACTAGTCAGCATAACAACTGTACGCTCAACTTAGAGCCCAAATATTGACAACTAAATACCAAAAATAAGGGTCGATTTATTTGAACAAAAGAGGTATAGAATTAATAGGGCAAGTGCTCGAATATAGGGTGAAAGTTTTTAAATTAAAAAAATTCAAGTGCAAAGAAAAAAGGGATGAATATGAAAAATATAAAAATTATAAACTCAACGAAACAAAAAACGATCAAAGTTGAATAGCACCATAGATTCAATATAAAAGAACAGGCACAAGAAACAATGTAGTGAATATCAATGCTGAAGCATTGCAAGCTTAAGTGTAAGTAAGAGGAATAATGGCTTATATTAAGAGGACATGTAACAACCACAGAAATCTTGGAGAACAAAGACCCTTCTTGACATATTCTAAGCATTGTTACAGATATTAAATTGAACTTTTTGTAGAATACACAATCTCTCCTATCTTTAGAAGGTAACACTGTTGCTAGGCTTGCTAATTTTGCCATCCAATCATTGGAACAGGATCTTGAATTGTCTATCGCTCCTATCTGCAGTTTTTGTTATGCTCCAACAAGAGGGGCTTAGGATGTATGCATATAGTTAAGTAAAATATTTACCTTTTATTGGAAAAAAAGGTTAATGTGGATTCTATTTTGACCACTGTCCAATATATGTTTTACTTCTCATGCTCAACCACAAACAGTTTGGAATCCTCTACAACTTTTGATTTGACATAAGAACTTGTGAGCAGCTTATATTTTTATTAAAGTGGTGTCTCTAAAAAATCTCTATAACCAGTTTAACAACATTAAAAATATATAGAAATATCAGATTCCTATGTTTAGTATACCTCCAATCTTTTGTCTTAATTGATCACATCAAATATCCATCATTGTGCTATCATTATTGATTTGGTTCGTATTTCTAGCCATCACATCCAATTTGTATCTACATCCACCCCATCCAGAATTCTATATATGCCACATGTCATATTTGATTAGGATTTCATTTTGAACAAATAGTGTCAACATCTAGTGTATATCAAATACACAAACCAGTATATTCATATCTGCTCATTAGAAGTGACTAAAAATTTGTGTTTTTTTGACTACTTGTTCCATATTGTATCTGTTTTCATCTTTGATGATAAAGATGCAAGTAACAAGAAGTATGAAAAGAAGTGATTCTTTAAATAAAAGGTACCCATTGATAGATAATGGCCCATATTAGGCATGATGCATCCCACAAATAAAGTGAGTAACCAAACCATAAATAATAGAAAAGAACATGATTAATACACAATCTACGCTATGTACACTGGAAGAGGCCTGATAAACAAAAGAAGAAGAATAATAAAGAGAACAATCACATTTGGTATGCAGGAACAAAAAGAAGCACTTGAGAAGTAAGGTCCAAGATCTTTCGATCTCCCAAAAGTTGATATTACTTAGGTATTTTTAACAAAAATGTAAATCAACTTATCTTCGAATGTAAGAGATCAGAAACAGGGAAGTAAATTCAAAGGATTAGTCAAGAATTTAGAACAGGCAAAGAACTGTATATAGACCAAAACTATGAGAACCACAACAATTAGAATGTAGCAGCATAGGAATAGAGATTGTCCTTGTATGTTTCTCCCCTCCAAAAAAATAAGAAAGTTTTACCAAGTTCTCTTATATTTTTTATATAGATTTTTTCGGTTCAAGAGTAGCATAGACATCATGCTTGTTCTTCATGTAAACAAACAGCCACATAACTTGGTTATTCCATGTATGCCATGTGCTTGGTCACACAAGGAATATCCCTAATGTAACTTTCTTAATGCACATCAGACATGCTATAAACAAATATTAAGAAGTTGAACTTGAGAAAATCATTTTCTACAAACATGAATTAATGCCTGATACTGGTCTTAATTTTACCAAAAATGAACTTTTGATAAAGAACAGGAGGCACTGTATCTACTTAATCAGATAACTCTCCAGCATGTACACAAAATCAAAGCAAAAGCAAGTCAAGTACATCTCTCATGAGCTGTAGAACTTTGAACTGCAATACAATTCATTTTAAAGCTTGCAATTCAAGGTCTTAATTTAAAAAAATAAAAAAAAGGGAATAGAACCAAGATCTCTGGATATATCAATCAAAGATAATGTCTACTAGCATGCGCATCCAGAAAATGTACAAAAAAATGTACACCAGTTCACTGATAAATAGCACTTAGATCTACACATTCATAAAACATTTTTCAAAATAAAATTTCAAAATTACTTATGTTAACTGCTTAGTAAACTAACGGCTCCTTCAAGGATACCCAGAGAATCAATGAGCCAGAAAGACTTATTTTTTCTTCGCCTGGTATTGTCAAATCTATGAAGCAGAAATCCAAACATACAAAAATGGAGACTGTAAAGTCAACAACACAAAAGAAAATGCAATAAAAAGCAAAGTATGAGAAATGAGAAGTGAATCAAGAATATTTGGCAGTATGCTTACAGAAAAATCTGGAATAGTAAACAAAGATAACCTTCAACCATCACCAGTAATATGCCTCTTGCATTTATCATCAGTTTTCAACAGGAAGATGGAATGAAATTACATTTATGGCGCATGAAAAGCTCACCAGAAGTTAAATGTTCAAGATTCTAATGCAAAGGCATGCACTCCACTTCCACACATCATGGTAGCAAACCAAAATAACAAATGCAAAGGCATGCACTCAGCATAGCCCAAGCACAAACAAAAATGATGCACATGACACTGTTTCTGAACTCAGAATCCGATACAGTAGTATCTTTAATATAGTTATCCTTTCTTCCCAAAGACCATCTGGTGATTTCGTAATTAAAATTAAACCTGATGATGTGCTCTTCTATATTTCAAGCAATTTAATTTGATTTACGTTGAAATGAGCTTACAAAAAGATCAAAACTTGTTAACATCGACTTTAAGCAGATCAAATCAAAATTTTCCATTTACCGAACACTCCACTAGGTAGTTTTTATTTTTACAATTTTAATTGAATAAGAAATAAGCAAACTTATAGTCTGATATTAGGATTCAATATAACAAGAAGGTACGATGATGATGGGTATTCCTCCACATCCTGAATCAACAACAATGATGGGGTTTCCTGTTACGATGTATCTGTTGCACCAAGAAAGCACCTCTCAGACGTTTGTGTTACTCAACACCATATCCATCGGGCAAAATCGATAATATGAAGCATTTGATACACGTACTTTTCTGTGTCAAACATACATGAACTACCAAAAATTTGACCAACCTGTACTTAATGGATATTGAATCTAAAGAAAAAAAAAGTATTAACATGTTTACTTGAAAAAGAGACTTGCACTGCAAAGCATGAAAAAAGAGAATATATGATAATAGATTCAGTATGATATCAAATAACAAGAATAACTGAAATGAGACAAGAATAAGAAAATGTTATGCACAGTAATTCAGAATATCTAAGGAAAGATGGTCCTGCATGAGTAATTAATCAAAACAAAAAAAATCATATCTACTTCAAAATTTGTCAATCATCAACTTATAGGGATTTGAAATGGTTTATTCATAATGTGAGAACATGATATTGTTACACTATCATGACATGAGTCAGAATAACATAGCACTAAATTGCGAATAAGCTATTCTATGGATGACATTCAAAATGCAGATGAACACAACAGATAATGAAAAAAGCCATCAGGTGAGGATATTAAACATTTTAAGCATAGCATTTTTTCTAGCATATATTTTTCTGAAAACGAATGTCATCAAACCATTATGTCAAGCAGAAAGGAACCATAGTTTTTTAGGTGTATAGCAAAAAGAAATAGGTAAGCAAATAACTCACAGCAAACAACAAAATACCAACATGGACCAGAGTGGCATGGAAGGTTACCTGGGGATCAACAATCCAGCCATGATACAGACCAATATCTAGGAGATCAAATATGGCGCATTCCCGGGTAAACTCAAAATCATTAATCCTACATAATCAAACGCAACTAGTAACATGTGATTTCATAAATTTGACATCATAATTTTTCATAAAAAAATAATACAGATAAAAACACAAGGGTTACAATTTCATATGGTCAGTAAGAACCAAAACTGAGGGCAACATGGGAACGCACTTCCTAAAATGCAGATTTACATCGATCCCGGTCGCAAGACGAGGCAATAGGTCAATTGCATCAGAAATGTTCTGCCGCTGATTGGTGACATAGCCATCATCCTTGTCCTGAATGCAAGAATCAAAAGAATAGTTACACCAAGACTTGACTACAAACCAAGATTCTTGTAGCTGAAAATGGAAGATACAAACCTGCACGTTGCTGTTGGAATCGATCAATCTTTCAGCGACAAGAGAGAGCAACTTCTGCAGCGAGACCTCCGACGCCTCCAAGCTCAAACTGAGATTATTCCTCAGCAGCAAAACATTACCTACAAACAGCAAGAAAACATACCCGGATCAAACATCCCAAGAACCATCAAATTAGGTCAATCAGACAAGAAACTTCCAAGAAAGTCAAAGCAACGCCGCATTCGATCGCTTGCGGAGGAACCGGAGGGGGAGGGGAAAGGGCTTACAGATTGCGAGGAGAGGACAGGGGCCGTTGTCGTTCTGGAGCACGATTGGAGTGGCGCGGCCGAGAAACTGGACGACCTTGGTCTTGTAAAGGATCTCCTCCGCCCCCTTCCGCTGCTCCTCCGCCTCCATCACCACCGCCTCGATTTCCTCCTCGTATCACCGGCCGAATCCCTAGCCCTTCCTCTCCACCAACTAAACCGTACAGCGGAGAGGGATCGAAACAACAAGAAGTAACAACAGCTCGGAGGAATTAAAAATGGAAACCCGAACCCCCCCCTCTCTCTCTCTCTCTCTCTCTCTTTCTCCCACTTCTTTTTCCTCTATCTCGGAGCTGCAGGGAGAGGTAATTAATTATAGAAGGGGAATTTTGCAGCTCGCATCTGGCCGACGCGATTGTGGCCGTCGGATGCCGGAAGTTCGTGACGCGTTGCGACCGACGGCTGTCATCCAACCGTCGAATCATTGACGAAAGCGAAGGGTGGTGTGGGCGTGGCATGCAACATCGGAGGATATTAAAAATCCTTGCTACCCAATTCCAATCGGACGGCTCATAGGAGAAACACAAGCAGGAAAGCGTACATGGTACGCTCAAGATGCGACTTTGACAATGGCAATTAGAGGCATGCTTGCAGAAGATCCTTGCTTCTCTTCGCTGTTAAGCATACGTTGCGAGTTTGTGCCCTTTTTTTTTGCAGCTTCCAGAATTGTTAGTCGTCGACCGGAGAAGAGGCTCTATTTATTGTCGCATTACGGTGGTGGCTACTCCAATCAAAATTCGACATGCGAATATCCGAATCATCAAAACGTTACTGCTCAATCAATTCATCCGAACCGGTTCTGGAACCGGTCCGGTCCCGTTGTTAAATTATGAGAAAAAAAAATCAAACCGGTTCATTTTTAATTAAAAACAATTTAAAATATCAAAAATATAATTGAAAATAAAATTCGTAATTTTTTTAAATAATAAATTGTCGATTTGAATCGATGAATAGCCCATTTTGATTCTCAAAAATCAGGGATTGTAATTAAATCATCTGGATTTAGTTCCCATTCATCATGAAACTGATGAACTATTAGATTGAAGATTCTAATTCGATTTGAATCGAACTGTAATTAAGATTAGTCTAAACACCCAAAAAAATATTTAATAAATATGAACATTTTGACACTTTTTATATATTTATTTATTTATTTATGATAATTGCATAGTTTTTATCCACAATGTATGTGTTTAAGCATATTATCATTATGTTATTGGTTTGAGTCACGCCCTCACCTTACATACATCATCAACACATTTAAGTTGTGGCTTTTGGCAACAGCTCATGCACTAATTTTCCTTTTTATAATGAGTGTAACATTTGTATATGTTATTCTTGTAGTTCTGAATATAGATATTAAACTTTACAAAACTCAATGGCAGAAGAATATATTTATTTTTATCAGGATTTAAAGGTATTTTAAGATTCTTAATGAAAGAAATTCTAATATGATAAGTGCTCGTGCAAGAAGAAAATGACTATCAGGTTTATTTCTCTTATAAATACCTCATATATCTATAGATTTTGATTGGGAAGAATAAGATATGAGAAACATTTTGAGTGTTTATGAATATTTCTCTAATATATCTAAAGAGGGTGTTATGTGAAGTTTTTAAAAAGAGCGAGAGAAATATATATAGTTAAATTTTTTGAGATTCATATAAGAGAATATATAAAGAAAATTTATAACTTAAGACTAATTTAATTTTTTCTATAGATATAAGTAAAACTTATGGAATTATATTAAATCTTATGTCGACTTTTTAATTTTTTTAATTTTAAAAATCTTTTCTTTTTTTTTTTCTCAATCTTATGCAATTAAAATAACATAATTTATTGTTACTTTGCAGCTAAGGCAGGTGACAACTTCTATTATTAAAATACTTACCAACCAAGGCAGGTGGCATCTTTATCTTTTCAATTTCGTAATTAATGATAGATTAAAATAGTAAATAAATAAGATAGTAAAAAAGAAATTAAAAGTTTAATTTCTAAGCAAATGCACTTGTACTTCACAAGAGACTATTATGTTCTCTTTAACAACATCTAAACAATAGGATGGGAAAAGTTCTTCTATGCTGGTGTTTAAATTTGATGCAGAGCTGATTATTTAGATGTTAAATATGGAACTATTGAATTGTATAAGGAGTCTTTTGGGTTTGACTGTATGTTTTCAAGCATATAAATTTTATTATATTTTTTTGGAAAGAAACATGAGTATTTATTAACTGGTTAACACGTTTTATCCCTTTCCTTTTGTATTCGTAGGATCTCATGACCGATAGCACTTCATCAATTTTTTAATGCTCCTCCGATGAGGATGGCTTGTTGTGTACTAAACCTTTACAGTAATATATTTTTTTGAATCATCTATGAGACTCTTTTGGAGGCAAGCGAGCAGGATTTGATTGGTAGTTCAGCTCATTGATCAAGTCTTCTCATGTTCTAACTGGGGTAAAACCCCTTTAGCAGAAGTTTTGCTTGAAGGTTAGATGATGGAGCTTCAGCTGGAAGCATGTGGATTGCAGTATGCACACCTGCAAATCCAATGCTCACACTTGTGTGTTTCATTGCTAACTAGCAGCTACTAAAGCACAGAGCTGTCCACTGGACCGGTGCAGAGGCTCTGATGATGACTACTGGGGAATGTCATTATTTCAGTGTGTAGTTCACAATGGTTATTTAGTCTGTGAGACTGCTGCCGTAAGGACAAGACTTGCGAATGATCATTTATATAATTTTATTAGTCGAATAAAAATTTAGAGATTTATAGAGTAACTATGAATTATATTAGAGAACGATGCCAGTGATAATCGGATCATATACATAAGAATCTTTAGGTATAATTGAACAATAAAAAATTATGTAAGAAACTGATATCAGTTAAATTAATCCAACTTAATTTAGATTCGTGTGCATAAGATAGATCTATACGAAGATCAAAATCAATATTAGATAGGGTTAATAGTCCCTTCAAGATTTAAATTAATAATAAAATGAAACAGTAGGTGGTGTGGATAAACATCGATTGAACTATATTTTTATGACATAATGAATCTTTTATAATTGGTTTAGTTTGAAAAAATGTTTTATAACATGAGTAGAATATTTTTAGGATATTTTATATTTATGATTTGGTTATCGAATGGGGCTCCCATCGCCTAAATTGTCACATGTCCAACATGGGAATAAACATTTCTTCTATCAAATTCATACTTTTCTTTCTCTAACCAGTTCAAAAGTTTATATATATATATATATATATATATATATATATATATATATATATATATATATATATATATATATATATATATAGCTAATGGTACATCCTTGTATTTTGAATGAACAAATCACAAGTCCATCAATATCTCACTGAGTGCTCCAACTTGACCAGTCTACCAAGAAATTACTAAAATGGTTTATCAACTTCCGATACTGCACGTATTGCAATTTGCTCTAATATAACTCTAAATAAAACAGGAAGATAAATTTGCAGCAGAGATCCAAATGGTAGGAGATGTTTTCCTGCTGAAGACATTGAAGGATTCCTCATCAGACACTTGGGAGGGAAGCAACGTTGCTTTGAGTTAACATCACTGAGGCCAGCATTAAAGATCTCATTATGTTTTCGTTTAGGCAAAGCAACTCAAACATGAAATGATAAAATGAGACTGATGATCGCTATAACTCAAACTTTGAACTATAACTAATATATCAACAGAAGTATAAATTTTATATATATATATATATATATATATATATATATATATATATATATATATATATATATATATATAATCCTCATTTACTGATATGATTTGTGATGTCTAAACTTTATAAATATGATAAATGATATGCTTACATTTTTAATTTTTACGATTTAAGTACATGCTTTTCAAAAATATTATTCTTAATGTTTTATGAAATATTAATTAAGCATACATAAGTATTAGTGTTTACGTTAAGCATAATACAATAAGCTAAAGTACGTTAGCGGACTTAATATGAGATTAAGTTATAGTAATAAGAATACATATAATGATTAAAAGTGACGATTGAATTGTAATTGACTTTAAGTAAGAAAGCTTAAGTTTTAAACCTCATGTATATGGAGGATAATAAGCTACTTAGACATGAATAGAGTAATAAAAAAATAAATACAAATGTAAATTAAAAAATGTTCTACTACAGGTTGAGGTATATAAGTGAGATTGAAGGATGAGTTTTGATAAAAAAAATATCATTTTTGTTAAACCAAATTAAACTTAATTAAAGTAACTGTAACATTAAAATTATATTAGTTTTAAAAAAAAACTTGAAGTGATGCCTAATGGGATTGAACCTTAGACATTAAGGTAACCTCTTAAACATTTTAATCTTATTTTGGCCTCATCCTCTTTACCAATCTAATAATGTATGATTCTTTCTTTTTTTATAGTCATTCTCTCAACATTTCTCATGCAAGCTAGGAAACCCTAAATGTAAGAAATATTAAGATAAGAAAAACTCAACTCTTCCCATACTATACATGAGCTTTCAATTTTATAGATTATAAGTTGATTTTTCTAGCTACTTTTGAGTAAGATAGACTTCAAATTTACTTTTGATTTTTGGATATATTTTTGATGATTCTCTTGTGGTTCTAAAGCCACTAGTATGACCTTAATATGAGACATGCATAGAATTATTATGCTCTAAATTTGAGGTACTCGGAATCCTTTATTTTTTGTGAAGGGGTTCTGTTCAAGCTTAATTAACCCTCTTAGGTATATGATTAGGTTCTCATCTTTTGATATATTTTAAAAGATTTTCTTAGAGTTTGTGAGATTTAGAATTGAGTATGTACCATTTTTATATGTAGATTTATAAGTTTAGACTATCCCAACCTAGTTTTAGTATAACAAAATAGGTACCCGTAGAATTAGGATGATAGTTTAGCATCTAAATGATTTGATTTTAAGCTAAATTTCGATGTGTACTTAGTTTATATGTTTATTAGTTTTCTATAAAATTTTATAATAATTCAAGATCATTTGGTTAGCTAGAATAGTGAAATAAATTTTTTTCACAGAATGGTGCAATGGGTTGATTAATATTAACTAGTTCATTTAATTTTAAAATAAATTATTAAAAATTAATAATAAAATATAGATAAAATTTTAATTAAGTATAGTTTATTTATGAGAAATTTTATCAAACTTTTTTTATAGATTATTATAATAAATTATTATAAATCAATAATTCAAGAGGTAGGGTTCTTAATTAATATATCTCATAACCCTATACTCTCAATTTGATAGGTGTATCGCTCTATAGCATACTTGATCATTAAGGAACATTATCTTTCCTTGGCATCTTCATTTTTTTATTTCAATCAGTATAAGTTTAATTTACTACAAAATAGTGGCCATATTAATTATTATATGCATATGAAATGCATGTTTGGACGAATATGATCATCATGAGCTCAATGCGAATATATATATTCTATAAACATAAAATATATAAACTATGATAAAAATATCTTATATGCATGCATATATGATGATGTGTAATATAGGAGTGCACGGATATATTATAATGTACAATCCACATATATACTATGACATGTAGTGTGAAAATACATGTATATATTATGATGTGCAGTGTAACACAAGAGTACCTAATTTGCTGCAATTAGCTCGTGTGGATCTTGGTGATTCTATGGTATTCCCTATAGCCCATAATATTGTCTTATAGCTTTTAACCCAGTCCACTTAAATATGACAACACATTGGGATAGAATCATATAGTCCTTGAGGAACTATGTGAACTTTGTACTCAAGTATTCTCCTTCTTAATCTGATCGAAGAGTCTTAATCCTCTTTTCAGTCTGGTTCTCTACTTCATTCTTATACTCTTTGAATATCTTGAATGTTTCGGACTTTTACTTCATCAAGTACACATGTCCATATCTAGAAAAAATCATTAGTAAAATTAATAAAATAGGAGTAACCACCTATGACGTGAGTTAACATGGGACAACATACATCACTATATATAAGTTACAGTAACTCAGTGGCTCTTTGTCCAGTTCCACTAAATAAAAAGTTGGTTAGTTTTCCACAAAGGCAAGATTTGCAAGTTATATATAACTCATAGTTGAATAGATCTATGTATCCATTCTTCAACAACTTTTGGATTCTTCCTTCGTAGATGTGACCTAGCTTATAGTGTCATAGGTATGTATTGTTCATCTCATCTCATTTCTTCTTGGACATACTTATATTCATTATATATGGAGCAATATCTAGCATAAATAAACTATTATGTAATGCTCCTTTAGTGATAATTTTATTATTCAGTATTATTGAATAATTATTATTCTCAAAAACTAATTTATATCCACTAACTATCAAACATGAAATGAAATAATATTTTTGATAATACAAGAGAATAAAATAATATGCATTCAATGCAATAGTAGCTTCACCAAGTAGATGTTGGGTGATCTCGCCAATAGCCACTATAGCAACTTTTGATCAATTGTCTATCTTGAAGTCCATCGCACCTCTCACCAATCTCCTAGGTCGTGCCAGACCCTACAATGAATTATAGATGTGATAAGCACTACCTGTATCTAATACCTATGTGTTATTATGAGAGTCTAAGAGACTGATCATGAATATACTTAAAGCTTCTCCAAGCTTCTGTTTCGCCCTTTCTGCAATATACTCTTTGTAGTTCCTTTTCCAATGCCTGTCTTTGTTATAGTAGAAGCACTGGCCTTTATCTTTTATTAGGTCCTTCTTAGCAACATTTGCTTTACCCGGTTTGCCCTTACCCCTATCATTCTTAAGAGACTTCTCCACCTTCCTTTTCTTTCTAGTCTCACTAGTATAAAGAATTAGCTTCTATTTTTTGACGGTACTCTCAACCTCCCTCAACATACTGAGAAACTCAAGAAGAGTCACCTTAAGCTTATTCATGTAAAAATTTATAATAAATTAAGAAAATGAGCCTGAGAGGGACCGAAGCATAAGGTTTATACATAGGTTATCCTCTAGGATCATTTCTAGACCTGTGAACTTCTCTATCCACTTAATTATCTTAAGGACATAATTTTGAATTGGTGTCTCCTTTGTCATCTTAGCATAAAAGAGATTCTTGGATATCTTATATCATTGACTTCTTCCCTGTTCCTCAGATAATTTATGAAGATATAGGAGAATGGATCTAATATCCATTATTTCATATTGTCTTTATAACTTGAGAGTCATAGAACCTAACATATAACACTAAGTAAGAGTGGAGTCATCTTTGTACTTTACATAGCAAGTGATCTCATCCTCGCTTGCCTCTTCCTCGGGCATAGGCATCACTGTGTCAAGGACATACGTGATTTTTTCTATCGTAAGAATGATTCTCAAGTTGCGATGCCAATCTATATAATTTAGACTAGTGAGGTGGTTGACATCAAGTATACCACGTACGAGATTTGAAAACGATATTTTTATAAATAAATATATAATAAAAATAAATAACATGCAGATTTTACGAAAATAAACAATTAAGATATAGACTTTTATCTTAATCTACTCCTACTATTTTCTTGTGAAACACATAACTCCCTCTAGTATGTGAATAAGAGACCCCCGACAGATCTTTAGTGGAGATCAGGATCCAATCGGTATTATGTAACCTCGTGGGACTTGACCAATCACACTAAGCCCGAAAAGGTAGGCAAGTGTTGTCGATCACAACTCTTTATGATTCCCATCCTATTCGATCTCCGAACTATCATAGCCTCGAGGGACTCGACTAACCATGATGTTTGGTTAAGTCATTACCATCGATATAAGATGAGTTTGATTTGATAATATGCCCTCAAGAGACTCGACCAAATATACCACATCCTCAGGTCACTGGTGATATCTCTATGTCATTGGCAAAATCTCGAATCACAATATATGTGAGCCTCAAGGGACTCGACCAACTCAACCTACGTCGAGAATCGATTTCTCCTTGTAACGATGGAAGGCCACATTGGTCAATCTAATTGTCTCACATTCACCGGCTTAATATTATCGAGAGAGGGGATTTTGATTCGGTCTCCTAATATGATATATCATATACATACATATTTAATATATATCTACATCGCATACAAAATATATACATATTTAGTAGGTATATAATCAATCACACATCATATGAGTAATCACACTAGATGATCATAGACCACAGCCTAATGTTATCAAGCCTGAGCTAGTGGGCCTAATCACTCATATCATAATCTATGCGTGCATCGATGCATCTCTATGCCCTCTAATCATCAATCTTGTCCTCATCGATTTTGTCGATATCTCGAAGCATCTCCATGCATCATAATCGTCCGTCTTGGTCTCGTGGGTCCTATTGTCACCTTCACACTCTCGTCGCACCTCCTCGTATAATTACAACATAATCACAAGAACGCAAACTCGATAATAAATGAGAAAAAATAGAGACATGTAGGCCCCAATAATAATAATAATCATATCACATATATACACATTATATGGTCTATGGTCATCCATTCACATCACACATCACAAGTACACATCACTATATAAGACTACTAAATAATAATAATAGTTAATTAAAATTTTTAATTAATTAATTTTTTTAAAATTCGAGATATATAAGAATTTTTTAATTTATGAAGGGCATTTATGTAATTTAGATAGAAAGGAGAAACCTTGGAATTTCTAAAATTTAAATGGGTAAAATTATCTTTTGTCCAAAAAAATCCCCTCTATGTTTCGGCTGTTGCCATCCTATTGACACCCACTAGTGCGGTAGTCGTAACTCTTTACGGTTGTCGCCTTCTCGCTGGTGGGTGACAGTGCGGCGATGCCTTGTAAGCAGGCTATCGCCTCATGTAGGGCGATCGAATGTGGCCTACCCACAGGCATTACCTTTGTAGGTGCCCTTCGGGTAGATGACCGCCAACTAGCACTACTCTTGCTTGCAAGTGGCCTACCTGCGGGTGGGGCTATTGTTTCCCGTAAGTGGCTAGCCCACGAGTGCAGCCTCAATGGGCAAGCATCTCCTCCATAACCCTTGTGCACATGCCACCTTATTGTGAGATCTGAAAACTATGTCAAACGTAGCAATAACATGTAAAACAATTCTATGCGATTGAACACAACACACGTAATTTAAAAACCAATTATTCACACGAATAACCTGGCTTTGATATCACTGTTGGGAAATCTGAGTTAGCATCACATGCATAGTGAAAGAATAGAAAATAAAATCCTAAATTTTTTCACAGAAATGATGGTTTCATCATCGTGCGAAGATTGGTGTGCAAAAATAAAAAAAAACTATGCGACCAAAAAAGATGTGTTACCTAGGGAAATCATATATCCTTGAAATCTTATAAATCTATAGGAGAGGATGAAGGAAGTCAACTATCCTCTTTCTAACAGTGATCCATATGGTAAGGGCTGCGAAGAAGCTCATCAAATCGTTGTACAATCCTCCTTTCCATGTACACCATGTTAGAATCAAGTTGGCACTAAGAGGGGAGGTGAATTAGTGCTTTCGATAAAAATGATGTTGATTAAAAGATTCGTTCGATAAAGCTTGTATATGAAAAAGCGTTTAAACTTGAAAATGTTCATAAGTGATTGAGGGTAGTGAGCAAGTAAATCAGTGGATGATGAGAATGAAAAGCATGAAAGAAATGACACAAAAAGAAAGCACATCAGATTTATAGTGGTTCAGTCATTGTGACCTACATTTACTCTCAATTCCTCCTCTGTTGACACCATTGATATCCACTGACGGTCTTCCTTCAATGGGCGAAGACCAACCACCCTCTTACAACTCTTTCTCCTTTTTACATGTTTAAGAGATAACCTTTTACAAGCCTCACACCTCTCTTAGATTGATAACAAAGCTAAAGAAGGATGAGGAGGACACTTAGTACTTTTTCAACACTTTTACAATCAAAATCTTAGACTTTTATTTACACTTTTTAGACTCTTTTATGCAGGAAAGAGTGGCGTATTTATATGCCCTAATGGCTTAAAAAAAATAAAAAAGTATCTCATCCCAAGTTTTCGAGGTACTAGCGGTATCACCGCTAGTATTGGGCAATACCACCGCATGCAGATCGACATTGGGTAGTACCACTATCCAATCTGGGTGGTACGACTACCTGATAGAGCCTCGGAGATTGGGTTCTGGCGATACTACCGCTTGACAAGGCAGTACCACCGCCTGACAACATTAACTGCCAATGGTACCATTGCCCAGATCACTTGGGAGACTAAGCTTCATGTGGTACCACCGCCTAGTTTGGGTGGTGCCACCACCTAACGTGGCTCCAAGTGGTTGAATGGGCCATCCAATCGGCTAAAGTTAGTCCTGTTAAAGGCCCACTTGGCTCCTAATTGAGTTGATAGGATTTCTCTCAAAACTAACTCAAATTAAAATAATAACTATAATATTTAAGGCTAAAATAATTACAATACACATAGTCTAAGTTATTCGGCAAGTCAATTGTTCAATCGAACTCTCGGTAAACTTCCGACGAATTCCCGACGATCTTCCAACGAGCTTTCGACGAACTCCCAGTGAACTTCTAGTGAGCTTTCACTACATCGTTTGATCCTTCGGTGTGTCCCCGATATCCGGCTTGATGCCCGATCATTGACTCTAACCTAACTTCGATTCTTCTTTAATCATTTTATCTTTCTCACGATCGTAGTTAGCGAAAAACTAAGAAATTCAAAAATTATATAAGAGAAATTCATGTATTAGAAAGATTTAACATGCCTAATTCTCTTCTGATAAAATAAAATTATTTCTCATTCAATGGTTTTGTAAAAATATCAGCTAATTGATATTTTGTATCAATACATTCTAGAGATATATCATGATTATTAACCTGATCTCTAATAAAATGATATCTAATGGCAATATATTTAGTTCTAGAGTATTGAATGAGATTCTTTGTTAAACATATTGCACTAGTGTTATCGCATTTTATAGGGATGTTTTTCAAATAAATTGCATAGTCTTCTAAAGTATTTTTTATCCAAATAATTTGTACATAACATGTACTGTAATATATTCAGCTTTAATTGTAGATAATACAATAGAATTTTGTTTCTTGGAAGACCAAGAAATAAGTGTGTGACCTAAGAGTTAACATGTTCTAGATGTATTTTTTCTATCTATTCTACATCTAACAAAATCAACATCGGCATAAGCAATTAATTAATTTTTTTTTAGATTTTGATACCATAATCCTAGATTAGGAGTTCCTTTTAAATATATGAAAATCCTCTAAATAGCTTTTAGGTGAGATATCCTCTAAACATATTTTAAATATATGGAAATCCTTCGGTCCAGTTGCAATCAGATATAGTAAACTACCTATCATACCCGTATAAGTCTTTTGATCAAAATTTTCTCCATCATAGTCCATATCTAACTTTATGGAAGTACTCAATGGTGTATTAATGACCTTAGAACTATCCATATTGGACTGTTTTAATAGATTTAAAGTATATTTAGTTTGACTAAAAAAAATTTCATCACTTAGTTAGTTAATTTATAATCCCAAAAAGAAAGTTAATTCACGAACAAACTCTTGGCAAAAGACTCATATAAAGACTCATTTGAAGAACAAAAAATGATATTATCAACATAAATTTGAACTATAAGAAATTTATTTTTAAAATATTTAATAAATAATATGGTATTAACCTTGCCTTTCAAAAAATTATTCTTAATTAGAAAGGAACTAAGTCTCTCATACCAAGCCCTTGGAGCTTGTTTCAAATTATAGAGAGCCTTAGATAACTTAAAAACATGATTTAGAAAAATAACATTCTTAAATCTGGGTGGTTGTTCAACATAAACTTCTTCGGAAATAAAACCATTTAGAAAATCATTTTTAACATCCATTTGAAATAACTTAAAATTATTACAACTAGCATAGGTAAGGAAAATCCTTATGACTTCAAATCTAGCTAAAAGAGCGAAGATTTCTTCATAATCGATACCTTCTTCTTAGTTGTGTTAGGATCAAGAATGACACTAGGGGGGTTGAATTAGTACAGCAGATTAAAAATGATGTTAGTTCTGAAATTTTTATACATTCGATGAAAACCGATATCGGAAATGCTTAACTTTGAAAGTGTACGAAAGAGTGTAATGAGAAGGTAAAGCAAGTAAGGCAGTTTGCAGTAAAGGTAAATTGCACAAATAGAAATGCAAACCAAGTTTTATAGTGGCTCGGTCGTCGTGACCTACATCCACTCCCGATTCCTCTTCCGTCGAGGCCACAAGCATCCACTAACGGTCTTCCTTCAATAGGCGAAAATCAACCACCTTCTTACAACTCTATTCTTCTTTTAACAGGCTTAGGAGAGAACTTTCACACCCCCATAACCTCCTCTCTTAAACTTCACTAACGCTTAGAGTTTGAGAGAAGTTCACACAAGATTACAATAGCATTTTCTTTTCTTTTTGCTGTCAGTTGTGTGTGATCTAAGTAGGGATGAGAGGGATATTTATAAGCCCCAAATGGATTCAAACTTGGAGCCTAAGTTGTATATGACTCATAGTTGAATGGATCTATGTATCCATCCTTCAACAACTTTTGGATTCTTTCTTCGTGGATGTGACCTAGCTTATAATGTCATAGGTACGTATTGTTCATCTCATCTCATTTCTTCTTGGACATACTTATATTCATGATATGTGGAGCAATATCTAGCATAAATAAACTATTATGTAATGCTCCTTTAGTGATAATTTTATCATTCAGTATTATTGAATAATCATTGTTCTCAAAAACTAATTTATATCCACTAACTATCAAACATGAAATGAAATTTTTTTTTTTTATAATACAAGAGAACAAAATAATATGCATCCAATGCAATAGTAGCTTCACCAAGTAGATGTAGGGTGACCTCGCCAATAGCCACTATAGCAACTTTTGATTAATTGTCTATCTTGAAGTCCATCTTACCTCTCACCAATCTCCTAGGTCTTGCCAGAACCTATAACGAATTACAAATGTGATAAATACTACTGGTATCTAATACCCATGTATTATCATGAGAGTCTAACAAATGAAGACTGATCATGAATATACTTGAAGCTTCTCTATGCTTCTATTTCATCCTTTCTGCAAGGTACTCTTTGTAGTTCCTTTTCTAATGCCCGTCTTTGCTATAGTAGAAGCACTAGCCTTTATCTTTTATTAGGTCCTTCTTAGCAATATTTGCTTTGTCCGGTTTTCCCTTACCCTTATCCTTCTTAAGGGACTTCTCTACCTTCCTTTTTCTTCCTAGTCTCACCAGTATAAAGAATTGGCTTCTATTTCTTGATGGTACTCTCAGCCAGGGGGCCTCTATAAATAGGAGGGATTCAGAGCCTCATAGGCTAGAGCCTTTGCTTGCCTTTCCTATTCTCCTCTCCCTCTCTACTGTGTGGATCACCGCTAGAGAGGAGGATGCTTGACTTCCTTCACCCTCTCCTAAGGATCTACAAGGAAACAGGGATATACGATCTCCCTAAGTAACACGATCTACTATATACACAGTTTTAAGTTTCGCGGATTTTGCGCACCAATCTTTGCACGATGACGAAATCTCTTTGGGAATCGAGGATTTTATTTTCTTGTTCTTCCGCTGCGCATGTGATGTCGCCCCCAAGATTTCCCAACAGTGGTATCCAAGCCAGGTTGTTCGTGCAAATGATTAGTTTTGAACTGCGTGTGTTGTGTTTAGGAAGAATTTTGACGTCAAAATCGTTGACGCAAAAACAAGGAAGGGCAGCAACAGTTGCTGCCCTCGATCTGCGTGCGTGCAGCGCATCCGAAGGCGGGCAGCACAAGGGCTGCGTCTGTAGCAACCGGCTGACGGCCTGCTTGCAGCAGGCTTGCGTCCAGCGGGGCTGGCAGTCCGCGGGCAGAGGCGCCTGCGGCTGCTTCTCCCACGGGGTGAGGCACCGCAGGGCAACGACACCTGCCACCGCTGCTCCCGCGAGCGAAACCCCCCCTACAGGGGCGACCGCCCGGCGGGACAGCACCGCCTGTGGGCGTTGCCCCGCCGGCAGAACCGCCCGCGGGGGCGCCCACCTGCAGCGGCAACGTCGCCAGCGGGCGTGCCGCCTGCAGGCGAGGGCAGCGCCCTCGCTCCGCCACACAGGCCGCCGCCAGCAAGGTGGCGGCGACGGCAGCAATAAAAGGGAATTAGGGTTTTGGGCAAAAAGATAGTTTTACCCTTGTGAATTTGAAAATTTTCAGTTTTTGTCTTTTATCTAAATTATGAAAATACCCTTTGGAATTGAGAAATTCCCTACATGTCCCTGATTTCAGAAAATATTAATTAATTAAAAAATTTAGTTGATTATTATTTTTATTATTATGTAGTAGTTCTACATGATGATGATTATTTATACATGTGATGTATGATGTGTGTGTTGGGAAATCATGGGGGCGACATCATATGCGCAGCGGAAGAACAAGAAAACAAAAATCCCCGATTCCCAAAAAGATGTTCGTCGTCGTGCGAAGATTGGTGCGCAAAATCCGCAAAACACAAAACTGCGTATAGAGATTGTGTTACCTAGGGAGATCGTATATCCCTGTTTCCTTGCAGATCCTCAGGAGAGGGTGAAGGAGGTCAAGCGTCCTCCTCTCTAGCGGTGATCCACACAGCAGGGTTGCGACGACGCTCCTCAAAACTCCAGGCCTACTCTGAGGTGGAGAGGGAGAGGAGAATAGGAAGGGCAAGCAAAGACTCTAGCCTATGAGGCTGTGAATCCCTCCTATTTATAGAGATCCCGTGTCAAAACCCTAATGGGTCCTTTCCCTAGTGGGTATTGGATCTGCATCCAATAAGACAAGGGCTCCGTCGGATATCTCATATCCGAACCTCTACTCATCGTAATGCCTACCATATGTGTGTGACCCTCTAGGCCCAATATCGAGCTGGCCGTGAGTCATACCTGTCAGAACTCCTTCTAACTAAGTGAATTATTATCTCTGTAATAATTCACTCGACTCATCGACTACGGAAGTACTAGGCCACTACGCCGTAGTCCCCAGACGATACAGGGGAATCCAATCCATTGGACCTGTTTGTCCTCAGTTACCATGTACCTATAGTCCCTCATCCATCTAATATCCTAGAGACCGTATATCGAGCATGGTGCTGTCAGACCCATACGGTTTCTACTTGAGTCTCGCTCTAATCGGATTCTCCCGGAGAACTCTTTCTCTCTCAACCCGAATGACCCTGGCCAGGGATTTGTCTGAGCAAGAACACATGGGATATTCCTCTCATGATACCGAGAGTGGATGATCCTCTATCGACACTCAATAGCCCTCGTAAGGTCGACTACCACTCCCAATGACCAGCTGTACTAGATCTGGGAACAGCCAAACCTATAAGTCTGGTATCAAAGAGTGGAGCACTCATACAGGACATCCTTGGTGTCTCAAGTCTAAGAACCAGATACACCACTAGGACTACGAAATCGTTGTCTGACAATAAGGCATCATCAACCATCCAGCATTCCGTAAGCGGATCAATCAGTGAACTCATTCTCCAATGAGCACCTGTACTGTATCCCTAGTGTCCCTACATGAGTAGCTATGAGACCAGCTGCATCCATCATATGGACGGGTATACAGCACACCAGTCTATCCGGTTATCACGATGTCCCTCTCGAGTAACCTATGACCGGGATTATTTAGGATATGTGTTTAAAGGTGAATCGATCTCATTATCGTGATCTCATCACGATCCGATTCCCATTGCACAAATCCAAGGACATCACAATACATATGCATTTATGCAATAGTTATAAAGTGATATACGCCAAAAATATAATAAGCAAAAAGATTCTGTATCAAGTCACACGTGCCATCACTCACGTGATTGGCTTGCTGGGCACTTATGACTAGCAGTGTGGACGGATGATCATGGACCATGTGATGTGTGTACTTGTGATTATTATTATTGAGGTCTGCGAGCCTCCATTATATTTCTCGGTTATTGTCAGGCCTGCATGCATATGATTAAGTTGTAATCACATGAGGAGGCGCAGCGGGAGCGTGGCTGCGATAGCGGGACCCACGAGATGGACGATCACAGGGCATGGAGATGCACCGTTGCACACATAGATCTTGATGTGAGTGATTAGGCCTATTGGCTCGAGCCTAATCACATTAGGTTGTGGTCTATGATCATCTGGTGTAATTATTTATACACATACTAGATATGTATATATATTTGCATGCAATATAGATATATATTAAATATGTATATGTGTGACATGTCATATTAGGAGACCAAATCATAGAAGCATCTTTCGATAATATTAAGTCGGTAAACGTGAGGCAATTATATTGACCCACGTGGCCTTCCATCGTTATAAGTAGGAACCGATTCCTGGTGTAGGTTGAGTTGGTCGAGTCCCTCGAGACTCACCTATATCGTGATTCACTATCTTGCTTACGACATAGAGATGTCATCGGTGACCTGAGGGTATGGTATGCTTGGTCGAGTCCCTCGAGGGTATATCATCAAATCAGACTCATCTTGTAACGAAAGTGTTGACTTAACCGAGCATCATGGTTGGTCGAGTCCCTCGAGGCCATGGTGATTCGAAGGCCGAATAGGACGGGAATCACAAGGAGTTGTGATCGGCAAGAGTTGCCTACTTTTTAGGCTTAGTGTGATTGGTCGAGTCCCTCGAGGTTACACTAAGACGCTGATTGGATCCTGATCCCCACTAGAAGTATGTTGGAGACTTCCGTTTCATGTGCTGAGGGTGTCGCGTGACTCGTTAGTAAAATAGTGGGAGCATATTAAGATAGAAGTACATATCTTGATAGTTTATTTCTTGTAAAATCTGCATGTTATTCATTTCTGCTGCATCTTTATTTTCAGAAAATATCGCTTTCAAATCCCTTACGTGGCATACTTGATGTCAACCGCCTCACTGGTCCAAATTATACGAATTGGCTTCGTAACTTGAGAATTATTCTCACGGCGGAGAAAATCGTATACATCCTTGATACAGTGATGCCTGCGCCCGAAGAAGGGGCAAGCGAGGATGAGATCGCTCGTTACGTGAAGTACATTGATGACTCCACTCTTGCTCAGTGCTATATGTTGGGCTCTATGACTCCTGAGTTACAGAGACAACATGAAAAGATGGATGCCAGATCCATTCTCCTACATGTCCTCAAATTGTTTGAAGAACAGGGAAGGACTTAGCGATATGAGATATCCAAGAGCCTCTTCCGTGCTAGGATGACTGAGGGGACATCGGTTCAGAACCATGTCCTAAAGATGATTGAGTGGATAGAAAAACTCACAGGTCTAGGAATGGTCCTAGAGGATAACTTGTGTGTGGACATTGTGCTTCAGTCCCTACCAGATTTCTTTTCACAGTTCATAATGAATTTTAATATGAACAAGCTTGAGGTGACTCTCCCAGAGCTCCTCAATATGTTGAGGGAGGCAGAGAGTACTATTAAGTAAGAGAAGCCAGTTCTCTACACTGGTGAGACCAGAAAGAAAAGGAAAGCAGAAAGGTCCCTTAAGAAGGGAAAGGGCAAGGGCAAACCAGGTAAAGTAAAGGTTGCTAAGAAAGACCCAGCAAAGGACAAAGGCCAGTGCTTCCACTGTGGTAAAGATGAGCACTGGAAGAGGAACTATGAAGAGTACCTTGCAGAAAGGGCGAAACAAAAGCTTGATGAAGCTTCAGGTACATTCATGATCAGTCTCCATTTGTCAGACTCTTATGATAACACATGGGTATTGGATACCGGTAGTGCTTATCATATATGCAATTCGTTGTAGGTTCTGGCAAGGCCTAGGAGACTAGAGGGAGGCGAGATGGACCTCAAGATGGGTAATGGAGCAAAAGTTGCTGTAGTAGCTGTTGGCGAGGTCGCCCTACATCTGCCTAGTGGAGCTTTTATTGCATTAGATGCATGTTATTTTGTTCCTTCTATTATCAAAAACATTATCTCCATTTTATGTTTAACAGTTAGTGGATATAAATTTATTTTTGAGAACAATGGTTGTTCGATATTATTAGATGATAAAATCATCACGAAAGGAACATTGCATAATTGTTTATTTATGTTAGACACTACTCCACATATCATGAATGTAAATGTGTCCAAAAGGAAATGAGATGAGATGAACAGTGCATATCTGTGGCATTGTAGGCTAGGTCACATCCATGAAAGAAGGATTCAAAAGTTGCTAAATGATGGATATCTCGATCCATTTGACTATGTGTCATATGCAACTTGTGAGCCTTGCATTCGTGGAAAACTGATAAACTCTTCATTCAGTGGAATTGGAGAGAGAGCCACTGAGCTGTTGGAACTCATACATAGTAATGTATGTGGACCCATGTCAACTCATGTCATTGGTGGTTACTCCTACTTCATTACATTTACTGATGATTTCTCAAGGTATGGATATGTGTACTTAATGAAGTACAAGTCCGAGGCCTTTGAGAAATTCAGAGAGTATAAGAATGAGGTGGAGAACTAGACTGGAAAGAGTATCAAAACTCTTCGATCAGATCGAGGAGGTGAGTACTTAAGTACAGAGTTTACTCAGTTCCTCAAGGACCATGGGATATTATCCTAATGGACACCTCCTTATACACCTCAGCTCAATGGTGTCTCTGAAAGGAGGAATCGTACGCTATTAGATATGGTACGGTCCATGATGAGTTTCGCTGACCTACCCATCTTATTCTAGGGATATGCCCTAGAGACCGCAGCTTACCTTCTAAACAAAGTTCCAACTAAGTCGGTAGTGTCTACACCATATAAGATATGGAAAGGGAAGAAGCCTGATGTTAAGGTTGTTAAGATTTGGGGCTGCTCTGCCCATGTTAAAAGACACAACCCCGATAAGTTAGAATCAAGGATAAAGCGATGCAAATTTATGGGATACCCCAAGGAAACTTGTGGGTATTATTTCTATCATCTCGAGGACCAAAAGGTCTTTGTAGCTAAGAGAGTAGTGTTCCTTGAGAAGGAATATATTCTTGGCGGAGATAGTGGGAGAATGATATAGTTGAGCGAGGTTGGAGAACCAAGCTCAAGCACCACTCTACAGCCCAAGTCTGTTCAGGTACATAATATACAAGTTTCAACTTTATGTAGGTCTGATAGAGTATCTCATCCTCTTAAGAGATATGTGGGACATATTAGAGGAGAGGATGTTGAGGATATTGATCCTCAGACCTACGAGGAGGCTATTATGAGTATAGACTCCGGGAAGTGGCAAGAAGCCATGAATTCTGAGATGGATTCTATGTACTCCAATAAGGTTTGGAACCTAGTTGATGCGCTCGAAGGTATTGTACCCATCGGTTGCAAGTGGATCTTTAAGAAAAAGATCGGAGTAGATGGAAAGGTAGAGACATATAAAGCAAGGCTAGTGGCTAAGGGGTATCGTCAAAGGCAAGGTGTTGACTACGACGGAACCTTCTCACCCGTAGCAATGCTAAAATCCATCAGAATTCTATTGGCTATTGCAGCACACTATGATTATGAGATCTGGCAGATGGATATGAAAACTGCATTCCTCAATGGGAACCTCGAGGAGGAGATATATATGATGCAACCTGAGGGATTCGTGTCCAAGAACTGCCCAGATAAGGTGTGTAGGTTGCTTAGATTCATTTATGGACTAAAGAAAGCTTTCCAAAGTTGGAACATAAGATTTGATGAGGTAATCAGATCTTATGACTTCGTTAAGAACGAAGATGAGCCTTATGTGTATAGGAAGGTAAGTGGGAGCGCTATCACCTTTTTGGTGTTATATATGGATGACATCCTGATCATTGGGAATGACATAGGAATGCTATCCACAATAGAGGCTTGGTTATCTAGACACTTCTCCATGAAGGACTTAGGGGAAGCATCCTATATCTTGGGGATTAGAATCTATAGAGATAGATCCAAGAGGATGCTTGGCTTGTCCCAGTCCAGGTACATAGAAACCATTGTCAAAAGATTTAGCATGAAAAATTCCAAGAGAGGTCTCATACTGATGAGACATGGGATATCGCTTTCTACGAGTATGTCCCCAAAGACTCCAAAAGAAAGGACGAACATGGATATGATGCCTTATGTCTCAGCAATAGGATCTATCATGTATGTCATGCTATGTACTAGGCCTGATATAGCGCATGCTCTGAGTGTCACGAGCAAGTATTAGGCGGATCCAGGCTTGGAGCACTGGAAAGTAGTAAAGTGTATCCTTAAGTACTTGAGAAGGACTAAGGATCTTTTACTAGTATATGGAGGTAGTAGCCTTAAGGTTGAAGGCTACACAGACTCAAGTTTTCAGTCTGATGTCGATGATAGCAAGTCGAATTCAGGGTATGTGTACACCTTAAATGGAGGAGCAGTGTGCTGGAAGAGTTCCAAGCAAGATACTACTACTGACTCGACCACAAAGGTGGAGTATATTGCTGCATCAGATGCAGCAAAGGAGGGAGTCTGGTTGAAGATGTTCATCATAGATTTGGGAGTCGTTCCAGATAGCGAGAAGTCGACTTCCTTATATTGCGACAACTATGGGGCAATTACTCAAATAAGGGAACCCGGGTCTCATCAGAAGTGTTCTGAGGAGGTTCCAACTTATCAGAGAGATTGTAACCCGAGGAGATGTAGTAGTGGAAAAAGTTTCATCCGAAGATAACATTGCAGATCCACTGACAAAGCCGTTGTCTCATTTTGTCTTTGAGCGTCACAGGGGTCTGATGGGGATCAGACACATAGGTGATTGGCTTTAGGTCAAGTGGGAGATTGCTAGTCATAGGTGCCCAGCAAGCCAATAACGTGAGTGATGGCACATGTGACTTGATACAGAATCTTTTTGCTTATTATATTTTGCCGTATATCACTTTATAACTATTGCATATGTGCATATATATTTTGTGATGCCCTTGGATTTGTGCAATGGGAATCGGATCGTGATGAGATCACAATAATGAGATCGATTCACCTTTAAACACATATCCTAAATAATCCCGGTCATAGGTTACTCGAGAGGGTCATCGTGATAACCGGACAGACTAGTGTGCTGTATACCCGTCCATATGATGGATGCAGTTGGTCTCATAGCTGCTCGTGTATGGACACTAGGGATACAGTACAGGTGCTCATTGGAGAATGAGTTCACTGATTGATACGCTTATGGAATGCTGGATGGTTGATGATGCCTTATTGTCAGACAGCGATTCCGTAGTCTTAGTGGTGTATCTGGTCCTTAGACTTGAGACACTAAGGATGTCCTGTATGAGTGCTCCACTCTTTGATACCAGACTTATAGGTTTGGTTGTCCCAGATCTAGTACAACTGATCATTGGGAGTGGTAGTCGACCTTACGAGGGCTATTGAGTGTCGATAGAGGATCATCCACTCTCGATGTCATGAGAGGAATATCCCATGTGTTCTTGCTCAGACAAATCCCTGGCCAGGGTCATTTGGGTTGAGAGAGAAAAAGTTCTTTGGGAGAATTCGATTAGAGGGAGACACGAGTAGAAACCGTATGGATCTGATAGTACCATGCTCGATATACGGTCTCTGGGATATTAGAGGGATGAAGGACTATAGGCACACGGTAACTGAAGATAGACAGGTCCAATGGATTGGATTTCCCTATATCGTCTGGGGACTACGGCGTAGTGGCCTAGTACGTCCGTAGTCGATGAGTCGAGTGAATTATTATAAGATAATAATTCATTGAGTTAGAAGGAGTTTTGACAGGTATGACTCACGACCAGCTCGATATTGGGCCTAGAGGGTCACACACATATGGTAGGCCTTTCGATGAGTAGAGGTTCAGATATGAGATATCCGACGGAGCCCTTGTCTTATTGGATGCAGATCTAATACCCACTAGGGGAGGACCCATTAGGGTTTGATAGGGGGCCTCTATAAATAGGAGGGATTCAGAGCCTCATAGGCTAGAGCCTTTGCTTGCCTTTCCTATTCTCCTCTCCCTCTCGACTGTGTGGATCACCGCTAGAGAGGAGGATGCTTGACCTCCTTCACCCTCTCCTAAGGATCTGCAAGGAAACAGGGATATACGATCTCCCTAGGTAACACGATCTATTTTATACGCAGTTTTAAGTTTTACAGATTTTGCGCACCAATCTTTGCACGACGACGAACATCTCTTTGGGAATCGGGTATTTTGTTTTCTTGTTCTTCCGCTGCGCATGTGATGTCGCCCCCAAGATTTCCCAACAATCGGCGTCCACTAGAAGCCTTCCTTCAATAGGCGAAGACCAATCACATTTTTACACCCCTCTTCTCCTTTTTTTGGGTTTAGGAGACAACCCTTACAAGCACTCACTAGGTGGTACCACCGCTTGCAAACTGATACTGGGCTATAACATCACTTAGTCTAGATGGTACCATCGCTTTACAGAGCCTTAGAGATTGAGCTATGGTTGTATCATCGCCTGACAGGGTGGTATCACCGCTTAGTAGTATTAACTATCGATGGTACCATTACCCAGACCACTTGGGAGGCTGAGCCTTAAGTGGTTCCATCGCTAGTGCCACCTGTAATATCCATCACTTTTGAAAAAAAAAATTTATTTGTAAAGATCTATATGTAAATATAGAAATTTCAAGTAGTTAGGATGAAAAATAATAATAATAATAATAAGGGGAGGGTGAGGTGGTGGCGGTTTTATCCCACGCTCTGTTTCCCACGCCAACAGAAGAGAACATGTGGGGCATTGGGGAGAAGAAGGGAAGAAGAGGAGAAGAAGAGAAGAAGAAGAAGAAGAAGAAGAAGAAGAAGAAGAGGGAGAAGAAAGGGAAGAAGAAAAAAAGAGGAAGAGTGGCTGCGGCAAAGGCTGCAGCGAGGAGGTGTGGGGCGTCGAGAAGAAGAAGAGAAGAAAAGAAGAAGAAGAAGAAGAAGAAGAAGAGAGGGAAGATGGAGAGGAGAGAGAGGTGGCAAAAGCTAGGGCTGCAACACCTCCGTTTCCCGCAGGAGAAAACAGAGGAGAGGATGTGTGTGGCGTTAGGGAGGAGAAGGGAAGAAGAGGAGAAGAGAAGAAGAGGAGGGAAGAGGTGGCTGCAGCACCTTTGTTTCCAGTAGGAGGAAACAGAGGAGAGGAGGCTATGTGCGTCGAGGAGGAAAGGGGAAGAAGAGGAGAAAAAGAGAAGGGAAAGAAGAAGAAGCTACGGCTGTGACTACAGTAGTTGCAGCTGGGAAAGAAGAGAAGGAAAGGAAGAAGAAGAGGGAGAAAAGAGGGAAGAAGAGGAAGAGGGAAAGGTGGCTGTGGTTATGGCAGCGGCATGGCTACGACAGCGATAGTGGTACAGTTATGGCCACGGTAATAGAGGCAGCTGCAACGACAGCGATAGTGGCTGCGGCAGCTATGTTTGGGGAAAGAAAAAGAAGGAACGAGAGAAGGGTGGAAGGAAGTAGCACCGTGAAAGAGGCTACGGTGGTGGTTGTGGCTGCGGTTGTGGCTACAATTGTGGCAGTGGCAACAACGGCTGGGAAAAAAAAGAAAGCAGATGTAGAAAACAAAATAGGGAGAGGACACGAAGGAAAAATAGAAGAAGGATTCGGGCATACACCTTCTTCGGATCTTTGGATCAAAACCTTCGAAAGGCAAGTGTTCCGATCCTTCCTATTGCAAGTGTTTTGATCCTTTCTATTGCAAGTGTTCTGATCTTTCCTATTACAAGTCTCTTGATCCTTCTTTACTCTAATTTTTATTTCTACATTTGCTTTGAATATGAGAAACTTTGAATTGTTCTAGCCTTGTATTTGATATATCTCCTGTTTAGAAGTAATGATTTGAATATGTGAAACTTTCGAGATTCTGACCTTTCTATCTTGTTATGGTTATAACTTCATGCACTAACCTCTGATATAGACAAAACTTATTTGATCAGAATATAGACTCATAAACTTTTCTTTTGGTAGCTTATTTTAAGAATTCAGAGTAAGTTTGCCTACCCAAACTTCTGTTTCAATTGAACCTATTGATTCTATAAAATAGGGATCGTAATTTCTGACATTTTGATACTAAACTGCCTATAAGTCCCTATTGGAAACTTTGATTGATTCAAAACTTATTTCATTGGAAACTAGACTCATAGATCTTTCTTTGATTCTTAGATTGAAAGATTTATAGTCCAAATGCCTGCCCGGTTATCTATTGAACTGACCCTATGAATTCTACAAAACAATGATTTTGTTTTCTGACCTTTGGTTACTAAATCAATTGTAACTCTTTGTTGGAAACTTCGATTCATACGAAACTTGTTTTATCTGAAAATAGATTGAAATATCTTTCTATAATAGCTTTTTTTAAGTATATTAGAGCACAATTGATAGTTTGAATCATTTGTTCAATGTACCTCTTGAATTCTGCCAGAAATAGAGCTTTAGTCGATTTCGTATATTCCTGTTTCATTCATTTGGAAATTAATTTCATTTAGCTTTATTTATTCAATTAAGCTTTATATTACTGCTTTGAACTCTTGTATACTCTTATTCTTAAATTATTTGCATTCTTGAAACCTATTGTGTAAAGTTTATGTTGTATCGTATCAACTTGTATAGGCATATGTATATCCTATTGTTCTGCATTTGCTTTCGATATGTGCCTCTTCCAGTTTCATTTCCTTGGACATTGAATTTATCTAACCTTCTTATTTAAATTGAGCTATATGTGATTGCTTGGAATCCTTGTATTCTCTTGCTTTCATTTCTTTTCAAATCTGAATACATTTGTGAAAGATTATATTTGCATCGTATTGACTCAAAAGGCACATGTACGTTTTGTACTCTGGTGTTTGTGGGATATTATGAACCTTTGCCAGAAATTGTAAAGGGAGTTATGCATAGAGTCCGCGATGCTCTACCGACCCCCTATGACTTCACTCAGATGTGGGTGGATGGAGCTCCCAAACGTGGGAGACTTGTGTTTGGTGGTCATTCAGAAATGAATGTATCATATTATATTATGGTCCCACTTCACCTTCTATGTGTTTGATATGATATCCAGAGCTTTGGTTATGTGTTTCTATATGTGCTTTGGATGAGAATGATATGAATGTAATGTCAAATTTGACGTTTGAGCTTTTGTTCCGTATTCGTTCTTTGATATATTCCGAAATGATTCATATGTTGTTGATATGCTTTGAAATATTTCACATACTATTGATATATTCCAAAATATTTTATTTGTTATTGATATGCTCCGAAACATTTCATACGCCTTTAATATGCTCCGAAATGTTTCATTTGCTATTGTTATGCTCTGATATGTTCCATATGTCATTGATATGCTCCGAAACATTTCATACGCTATTGATATGCTCCAATTACTCTATGCTCCATTTGTTATGAACCAAATATATTTTGAATGACATGACATTTGTGATTTTGTATCTAATGAGATGGTATCCTAAGAGTTCTTGTATTTTACCTTGCATTGTGATACCTTATTTGTTTGAAACTGTCACTTTTCATTCTGGATATGTTTTGTCACTTGCTGAGCTATTTTTAGCTCATTCCGTTATTATATAAATCTTTTAGGTCAGCTTGTCACATTCTGAGATGTTTGTATTGTGCTGAGGTAGTGGAGAGCTATTCAGAATTGTGGGCAAATCTTGTTGATTGTTATGTTATTATTGTATAAGTGCATTTTGTATAAAATAAAATGTTGTTGATGAATCTGAATTGATACGTTGTGTAAAAGTGTTAAAAAAATCTCTCTTATTTGGAATTTCGGAATTTTAAGTTTAGTTTACAATGATATGAATTGATGAGAAATGGTTGGAGTCTTGATTATATAAATTATTTAACTTGTGGATTTATAAGTGTTGTTAATGTTTTGTTAAGTTGGCTTGGGTTTCCATAAATATGAATTATCGAGTGATGTGATATATGATTATAAACTGCACAGGTTTTATAGATGTGAATTTGATTAAATATTTTTTAGTGTCCTCAAATGTTAGTTTGGATCCTGGATTATTGTTGAATTATAATATTATCAATTTTGAGTTAGGTTCACACTTCCTAAATAAGAATTAAATTCAGGGGGGGCGTGACACCACTGCTTGACGTAGCTTTAAGTTGCTGAATAAACCATCCAACCGGTCCAAATCAACTATATTTTAGGTACAATTGGCCCCTAATTAAATTAGTAGAATTTTTTCCAAAATTAAGTCAAATTAAAGTCCTAACTATGATAGTTAAGGCTAATACAATTACGATATAAGTAATCTAAGTTGTCTGGTATGTCAATTGTTCAACCGAACTCTCGATGAACTTCCGGTAGAATCCCAGCGATCTTCCGACGAGCTTTCGATGAACTCTAGATGAACTTTTGGCGAGCTTTCGGTAAACTTTCGGCGAGCTTTTGATGAACTCCCAACGAACTTCTGGCGAGCTTTTACTGCATCATCTAATCCTTCGATGTATGCCCCGATTCATCCAGGCCGATGCCCAATCATTGACTCCGGCCCAACATTCAATTCTTCTTTAGTGGTTTTATCTTTTTCATGATCGTAATTAGTCCTGCATCACTTATCTCAACATATTGTCACGGACTTAGCTAGTTTTGCCTAAGTCGTGCGATACCCTTGCGTGTCCGTCCGTAAAGGTCAGCCTCCCCGAAGCCTCCCATTGTCCCTTAGGACCAACAAAAGAGAGAACGGGTTAGAGAGAACGCCTCAATCGGGATCCACAAGCAAACATCTCTGAAAAACACTTCATAGACAATGCAAATTATAAATAGACTTTACAAGATCTGAACAGTTGCACAACAAAGGGTAAAATGGTCCATTATAGATCAAAAATCTCTCACATATGTCCACATGACACAACCTTTATTTACAAGCCTAAAGAGGCCACCAACTTAACTAAAATAGGACTATTACACCTTCGGTCGTCCCTCTACATGCTGTACAAGGCATGAACATATCAAAAGACATGGACATACATAAGCATTATATCAAACATCTTGTTTAGAAGTTTGTCCGTGACATTCTCCCCCACTTATTCCTTCGATGTCCTCGTCGAAGCCTTTATCGACACTGCAACTCCTCGCCTTTGCTGAGTCTTCAATCTTCTGCTCCAGCTGCAATGCGTCTCTTGGCTCCCAGCTGCTCTCCGCTGCTGTTTTTGAGTAGTCGAACCTTTGATCCGCTATGCTGCTTCAACTCACCAATGACTCTGACTCTGGTGTGGGGTTGGCTGAGTTGTGTTGATCCTTGTTGATTCCTATGGATCCTCCAAATGAAGGAAAAGACCATCCTTACTGCGCCAGTCTCTCAAATGCCTCATGCTGTTGAACTGGGTGGATGCTTGTTGGAGCTTTTAACGAGCATCGTCTCACAAACTTCTGAAGTTTTGGGTCCTTCCTCCATAAAATTTGCTCATTGACTCTTCTTTCACTTAGTTGTCACATCCAAGTAGGTTCGCATCACTTCCACTTTCGATTGGTATTTCGTTGGGAAATGAAGCGGACAATCTACTCTCAGTAGTACTGATCACCGTTGGTGAGGATTTGACAACTATTATCTTCCCTTATCTTCGAAGGGTCTTTGAACTTGTGCAGAGCTCCACTGTTGGATAGATAAGAGAATTGGGGTACTCAGTTTCGCCCATTCTCTTAAGGGTTAAGAAGGCAAAGGTTACTTGACTTCGCCCGCCTCCTCCAGGTTGTACTCCATGCATCAAGCTGGTTACTAGCCTTCGCTTGCTCTTTGCTCACACTTCTGAAGCACTTGAAGTGTTTGCACTCCTTGCATTGAGTTAGTTACTATGATTCACCTTCTCAATGCCATCGAACTTCTGGAATGCAGGAAGTTTTCACCCCAACTTGGAGTAATTCTCTCATAGGTTTGGTCGCCTCTGGGATTGTACCGTCTTCTCCATCAACCCTGCCGCCCACTCCACTGAGTAGCAAAGGTACAGCACCGCGTACTGCCTGCTTCGTCCCTTGGTTATGCACTCTTGCATGACCCGAAGTCCTTCACTTTCGGCTATCTTGATAAGAAGCCCATTGACACCGGTCTTACGAAGTTCCTCGGCCTCTGCCCTTCAGCCTTGTCTCGGTACTTAGAGATTGCCTCTGCATGCTCCACCTCCTCGGCCTCTTTCACGACCAAGCGCTCTCCCTCCATGAGAGCAAGGGATCAATGACTTTCACGGAAGTCCCGTCTCTGCAGTACCATGGCGCTGCCATGCCCATGGCCCTACTATCTGTTGCCTCACATCTGCATCCCTTTTCTTTACGATCAGTAGATATGTCTCTATGGCACTCCTCTGAGTCCACCTCCATTCTAACTGATGCTTGATTTTGGGTAGCTAAGTCCCTCTAGACTCGTCGTCGCTTTCTCGCCCCTTTCGACCCCCTGCTTCAACACCTCTGTGTTCTCCAAGCAGTCTGTTTGGTCGATGGAAAGACAGACTGCAACTCCCATGCATGGCCTCTACCATCACGTTGTAGGGTTTGCACCGATTATGTTCTCCTTAGCTTCCTTGGTAGCAACGTTCGCTTACTCGACCTTGTCCTTTGATTTGTAGGGCTCCCTTAAGCGAATATGAGCTCTGGAGCAGTCTAACTCTCCAGCTGCTTCGATCATACCTCTGCATGATCAAGTCCCTCCCATGGGGCTCACTAGTACTTGCATTCGAACTTTTCCCTTGGTGGAACACAGCCCCCATATTCTGATGACCAAGGTTTTCATCCGATGCAAAATTCGATGCATGTCCGGAAGACTCGCCTCTACGGTACCATGGCCTTCACTCCTTGAATCTATAGCCCTTCTTGCCGTCGTGTTATTCACCAAAGTGGAGCTTCCAGTAGCTCCCGATCATGCCTCCATATGATCTAATCCCTCACGGGACTAGATCGTGTGTATCGCATTTGCCACGACCTGTTCTACCACGATCCGCTACACCATGTCGCCTCTTGGTGACACCTCTATTGCATTCTGATCCTTGTGGGATGAACTCGAATTGTGAACCCTCCATGTGTGGCCTCTGCCAATACATTGCAGGGTCTCTTCCACCTTCGATTTTGTTCGCTCCTTTGGCAATCGACCTTCATCCACCCACTCTTGGGTCACACCTAGATGAAGCACCGCTCTAGGACAATCCGTCGCCTAGTAACTCCCGAAGTCCATCGACTTCACTGTAATTTGTGCACCATTGTCTGGATCCTGGGCCTCTGCCCCTACCAGCACAATCTCCGCTGTGCACCGCTTCCTGCCCAATAACTTGATTTGCAACACTGTGGCATATTCTTCAAGAGTACCCGCCTCTGCGTCCTCTTGCCCCGTACTAAGGCCTTCTGAAACCAACTTCACCTCCGCAAATTGAGTCGCCTTAGTTCCTCCATCAAATGCTTTTCCGAGATAAGGTGCATGTGCCTAGAAGCTCCCTTCGTCTTTAGCACCATGCAAGATGAGTCCACTCCGTTAGAATGAAGGACCCATGGAACAACATGATCCTACTCTTGCCTCTATAAGAGTTAATGTCCTTGACCTTTGTCTAAGAAAAGCACTATGCCTCTGCTCCATGTTCCAACTTCTATGTTGGCTCTCTTCATGTGGCTTGGGTACTTCGCCAAGTTACACCTAAGTTGCTCCGCTCCTCGTTTTTGCATTGAGTCGATGGTGGCCCTCGCGCCCACCATTCCACGGGTCAGCCCTCTCTTGAGTCCGATCTCCATATCGACTCCAAGTGTGCCTTCATTTAAGTTGCTTTGGGTCGCTTCCCCACTTGATCTCGCAATGCATCCACCAATGCATTCTCTCAAGCAAGATCATGCGACGACTCCTCGCCGCTTGCTCAGTCCATTGAGCTTCGTGGAGTTGTTGTTTGTTGAGGTACTCCTCCTCAACATGTGAGGTCCGTCCCACATGATTCTCCCTCTGGAGAGCCGGGACTTATTCCTCCTGGATAACTGTCCTATTGGAGCAACATCTCTCTTCGTTTCAGATACCACCATCCCCTTAGACTACTCCGATCTACTGAACAAACTGTGCATTGTTCTGCCTCCTGCAAACGCACTTGCTAGATTGTGACTCCAGGTCAATACAGCCCCTGCTGCACCACTCAAGGCCTAGCAAAATGCTGAACTCGTTGCACACTTCAGCCTCCTACGGACATATCCTTCACATGCCGAAGAGAAAGTTTCAATGCTCTATGGTGCCGAGTTTCGGTCGCCTTGGGATGGCCGCGAACATTCCATCGTCAACATACAAGCCCATGCATGAGTACCGAATTCTTTGAGTTAGCAATTTCCCTCACCTCTGTGAGCTTTGCACAACTCTTTCGATCGCTGAGCAACTCATTCCACCTTGCATGGTCTCATCCTTTACCAAGCGCCTCGCTTGTCTTGAGCACCATCAAGTATTGTTGTCAACGTTGAGCCGTAGCTCAAACTCAACCATCCTAACCTTTGTGCACTCCGCATTCTTCCAGGCTTGCCTGTTCTCATGGTGCCTCTTGCGCGAAGGGTTGGCCATTCCTCTGAATGCCAATCTTAGATGCCCGCTCCTCCGAGCGACTCCTTTTCCCTACATCTCCATGCCCGTTTTCCCCCAAACGGTCGCGCGAGTGCTGACTGCCCTCAACGCAGCCCCGCTAGGTCCCCTACATTTGCATGCTAAGTGTTTCTATGAGTGCTTGTCCCGCTCTGATACCATCTATCACGGACTTAGCTGGTTTTGCCTAAGTCGTGCGGCACCCTTGCGTGTCCGTCTGTAAAGATCTGCCTCCCCGAAGCCTCCCATTGTCCCTTAGGATCAACAAAAGAGAGAACGGGTTAAAGAGAACGCCTCAATCGGGATCCACAAGCAAACATCTATGAAAAACACTTTATAGACAATGCAAATTACAAACAGACTTTACAAGCTCTGAACAGTTGCACAATAAAGGGTAAAATGGTTCATTATAGACCAAAAATCTCTCATACGTGTCCACATGACACAACCTTTATTTACAAGCCTAAAGGAGCCACCAACTTAACTAAAATGAGACTATTATGCCTTCGACCGTCCCTCTACATGCTGTACAAGGAATGAACATACCAAAAGACACGGATATACATAAGCATTACATTAAACATTTAGAAGTTTGTCCGTGACACCATAGATTAGATTATTAATTCATCAATTAATTTTATCATCAAAATCTAAAATTTAACAGATATTCCTCTCATGATACCAAGAGTGGATGATCCTCTATCGACACTCAATTATCCTCGTAAGGTTGGCTACCACTCTCGATGACCGATTGTGCCAGATACGAAACATTCAGACCTATAACTCCGGTATCAAAGAGTGGAGTACTAATATATGATATTTTTGGTGTCTCAAGTCTAAGGACCAAACACACAACTAGGACCACGGTATTGGTATCTAACAATGAGATATTATCAATCATCTAACATTCAATGAGTGAATCATTCAGTGAACTCATTATATCCCTAGTGTCCCCACACAAACAGCTATAAGACTAGCCGCCTCCATCATATAGATAGATACTTAGTATACTAGTCTATCTAGTTATTTCAATGTCCCTCTCGAGTAATCTATAATCATGAATATTTAATGTTTGTGTTTATAGGTTAATTGATCTCATTATTATGATCTCATCATAATACAATTCTCATCACATAGATCCATAGACATCACAATATATGTAATAAGTAATATAAAGTAAAAAATATAATAATAATAATAATAAATAAAAAGATCGTGTAACGTGTCACATGTGCTATCATTCACGTGATTAGTTTGCAAGACACCTATGACTTGCAATATATTACTTGAGAAGGATATCAAGGTAATCAGAACAGACTAGTGTATTATATACTCATTCATATGATGGAGGTAGTTGGTCTTATAACTGCTTGTGTGGGGACACTAGGGATATAGTTTAGATGCTCATTGGAGAATGAGTTAACTGAATGATAATGTTGAATGGCTAATGATACTTCATCGTCAAACAATAATTTCGTAGTCTTAGTTGTATGTTTGATTCTTAGACTTGAGAGACCAAGGATATCTTATTTAAGTACTTTATTTTTTGATACCGGACTTATAAATTTAGAGATTTCAAATCTAGTACAAATGGTCATTGGGAATGACAGCCAATCTTACGAAAGCAATTGGGTATCAATAGAGGATTATCTACTCTCAGAATCATAAGAGGAATATCTTGTGTATTCTCACTCAAGCAAATCCCTGGTTAGAGTCAATTGGATTGAAAGAATCTGATAAGAGTAAAAGTTGAATTAAGAGAGTTCTCCAGAAGAATTCGATAAGAGTGAGACTCGAATAGATTCCATATGGGCTTGGCAATACCATATCTGGTATACGGTCTCTGGGATATTAGATGGATAAGGGACTATAGATACAATGTAATTGAGGATAAGTAGGTCAAATGGATTAGATCTCCCTGTACTATTTGGGGACTATGGTATAGTGGCCTAGTATGTCCATAGTTGATGCGTTGAGTGAATCATTATGGGGATAATAATTTACTGAGTCAGAAAGAGTTCTAACAATTACAACCCATGGTCAGCTCAGTATTGGGCCTAGATGGTCACACACATATTGTAAACAATGCGACGAAAAGAAAATTGAATATAGGATATCCAATAAGCCCCTTTTTTAGTGGATTTATCGGATGAGACCCAATAGAGCTTAGAATGGTTATTGGATAAGGATCTAATATCCATTAAGCTAATGGTTATTGGATGAGGATCCAATATCCATTAAGATAGATCCATTATGTAAAGCAATAAGAACCCTTTATAAATAGGTTGGGGTTTCATGAGTCATAAGGCTAGACCTATAGTTGTCAGCCTCCTATCTCCTCCTCCTCCTCATCTTTCTCTCAACAATAAGTCTCTCTCTAGTGTGAGAGGACAATAAGAGGATCGACCCCTCTCTTGACTGTTGCTGCGTGGTGGTGCGCAATCATGAAAGAACCTGTTACGTTAGGAGGTGCATCGTCACTGCATCTGCTATGTAGATTACTAGTAAAGAGGAGTTTACAAGAACTCATTCATCCCATGAACCAATATCTACGATTTAGGATATACGATCTCTCGAGAGTGTCTCAACCACTTGATATAGTTTTATCATTTCGAATTTTATACTCCAGGTCATCACATGGTGATCTGATGTCTTTGTTTTCAGAAATCAATTTTGTTTTATTTTTCGTTGCACATATGATGCTCTCCTAAGGTTTCCCAACAAAAAGAAGAACAAAGGTCAACAATGTCGAAAAAGTCAACCTAGCAAAGCTATAAATGGCTTATTCTAAGGAGCAGGGTTGAGTCCAATTGTAACGAGCCATTGCTCGCTAATTTGAAGGATGGCATAGACTTGGATAGAGCTAGTGCAAGTCTTCTATACTCTCTTTTTTCAACTCATGCAACCTTGGGGCTATGTTGGAAAATTTTAAGGAGGACCAACTTAAGTCAATCAGCCACCCATTCCTCTAAAGAATAAAAAAGTACATTCTCTTCCAACCCTTTTAGGAGATTGAAGCCCCTATCCTAGTCGAGTAAAGAGAAAGTATGTTGACCTAGTGAAGCTCAACATTGGGGTAATGTGAATCCTTTCACATTCCTCGACAAACGCCATGACAAAACGTCAAGAATTTGATGTCATTTGAGTAGGAGAGAACTTCCAAAAGTTAAAAGCCTCTACAAAATATGGAGAAAGGAAAAAGTGAAGTCTGCCTCCCACACATCTGAGGATGTGCAAAACATGTGATGTGGCACATAAGGTCAATCATTCGATTAAGCTAACACCATCTCGAACTCAATCGATATATGATAGGTCTCTCGAAGAATCTCTAGGTTGAAAAACTCTATAATTAAGTCCAAGTCGAAGGACTTCACTAGAGGTTCTAAAGTCACACTACGAGATAGATTCAACTCCAAGGGGTAGCCTCCATCAACAAAACTGATTTAGTTCCTTCTAAAGGTGAAAATTCCACTACTGATATCAAAGGTAATGACAAGATCGATGTCATATTCGATTTTGAGTTGTAGGAGGATGATATTTTAGACCTTTGATTGTTGGAGTTCTTGGCACTGAGTCTGATGTACGATTTGTAAGTATATGTGAAGAACAAAGTGTTGCCATAATTCAAAAAAGAAAAATCTTGCTTGGCTTCAAGCTCGAACAACCAAATCTAACCCTAACAATTTGCTATATAGAGATATATTTTTAATATTTTTTAATAACAAAGCATTCATAGATCAATAAAAAATCATACAAGTCAATAACATATATATCATTATTTTGAAAACAGGCTAAACGAAGTCGTTCCAATACTTACCTTTATCTTGACTATTAAAACTGAAAATCCATCATCTTTTCCTAAATCATATGAAGAATACAAATTAAAATCACATATAAATTCTTAGAATCTAATGTATCATGCAAGCATAATCTTTTTTTTGGTAAGTATGCAAGCATAATCTAATTAATATATTAATAAAAAAATTAATTATTTCTTATTTTCCTTCTGCTTTTTTTTTTCTCCTTTTTCTTTGACTGTTCACTTGCTCTTAATGTTGCATAGCATCATATCACTTTCGGCAACAAAGATCTTTCTTTTGTTTTTTTCAATTTTCTTCTCTAGTTTCCTCTCTGTTTTTTTTAATCCTTGTTTCTCTGGGCTGCATGGTGGCACGCTATTCCGTGCGCCATCACAAGCTCTTCCTCCAACCATCTCTCTCTCTCTCTCTCACACACATCTCTTCGTATGCTGCAGCAACTCACATATCCTCCAGCAAGCCTTCTCTTTTTCCTACAGATTGCTCGCTGCGGCAAGCCTTGCAGGATCCTCATCCCCCATAAAGGGGTGTTGCCGAAAGCTGCCAGCGAGCCTAAGATCTCATGCGGCACGCCGCTCCCCCAAACACCCCACCTTTCTTTTTTTTGTTTCTATTCAATCCCATCTCTGTATCTACCTCTACCGTGCAAACTTGCAATGTATTCGATGATCCCATAGATACAAATTATAGATCTTAACTTAAAAAAAAAACAATCTTGAATCATAATTCATAAATGTAATACGTCCAAATATCTCAAACCTTAGAATAATTCATCGAGAAAATTCTTTGACTCTTTGATCTAATAAAATAAAATAAAAACCATCGAGCCATGCAAAATCATATAATCTTTATGGTTCACGAACAAAATAAAATATAGGGGATCCCTTTGTCTTCTCGACCAAGAACAGAATCCATCTAGGATTTAGTTTCTCTTCAGACGATCGACCTGGGGAGGATATTACTAAACTAGTCTATATGATACATCCTAAGATTTTTCTCTTATAAAATATCCTTCTTCTATTAAGTATGTCCTAATTATAGTGGATTTAAAATGAAACCTTATTCTTAGGTAAATCAATTGGAGAGTGTGATTCTAATTTCTTATAAGTATGTCCTAATTATAGTGGATTTAAAATGCTTTTGTAGAGTGTCCAATATCTCTTTTACATCTTCCACGTGACGATATTTCAGTTCTCATATATATATGTTGATCAAATACGGGATATCACAGCCTCCATTTTACTTGATACTCCTGTAGAGTTTTACCCTTGCGGGTAAACTCATAAGAGGAGAAGCATTTTGGCCTTGCGGCTGTATAAATGTTGAAATATACGAATTCTTCTCACAAATATTATAAGTAATTTTCAGCGTGTCCGACTCGATTGAAGAAATCATTTACATTCTTACTTACACCATTAATATCAGATGGTGTAGGTTATAACATCGGCAGTCGCTATAATAAGAGTTTAATGGTGGATGAATTTGATCCAAAGACTCCATAAGATGATAAAAGGGAGAGGAAGCAGAAGCTTAACGTTAATGGCACACTTACAGGTACTTGATAAGCCATCCTCCCCGCTCGGTCTCTTCCTCTCTCTTCTTCTACTGGAATCATTTGGCTTGATGAACGAACTTCCACGGCAACGTTATAAGTTGTTCACTATACTAACATTGCCAGATCTCCACCTAATAATCACACATGATGAACTAAGAAGAAAACACACTAATAGGCAGGCAAAAGGATATTTTTCTCTACTGAGGAACCCTATTGTCACCCTATTATCACATGCAGAAGAGAACCCAAGAGAGGGCCGATCATGGCGCCTCATGCTTGCAGAGACCCGTAGGAGTAGGGCTGCCCATCACATACCATTAACATTGTAGTGTACGCTTTGGTCAGGTCTAATCAAACGTCAATCATATAAGAGCAGACACTCCTCACAGAAGCAGCAGAAAAGCTTCTTCACATAACCCTCGGCGGCCCAGCTGCAGAGCGGCAAGAGGGTACGTACGTCCCTCCATCTCACGCTTCCTCACCCTCCAACCTTCCCATCCCATTAATGGGAACAGGTCCTACCGCACCCTCCTATTGGGGCCTCTTTTCCCACGCCATCATTTCATCTTCTTCCCCACCAAAACAAATCACAGATACAGAGATCAGAGAACACCACTAATGCTAAAGATATCTGCACTAACTGAAACGTAAAGACACTGCAGACACCAAAACAAGCCCCACACTACCTTTCTATCGCAATACTATTGGAAATATTACAGATTACTTTAGACGACGATCCATGGCTGTTTATTTTTGCATGCACTTTCTATCCCTCCAAGCCTGTGTTGGATGGACAAATAGAAAGACAGCCAGAAACCCTAGCCATTACGTTCTTGTTTGTTTCGCTCTTCATGCCTTGGGGTCGGCGTGAAGGGGAAATTCTCGCCGGCCCAAGAACTGAAACGACGGCTGACAGTATCCATTGCGAGGCGGGACGAAACACACTGGAAGGAAGTCGTCACTCCCGCACACAAAAGTTGAATTCCTGAACTGCTTCTGCAGCGCCGGCAAACCCTGTGCCCAAGAATGATCGAAATAATAGACGTCAGACACTGCAACTGAGTGTAAACGTGAGTTTGTAGGGTATGACATAGCAGTATTAAATGTAGATGATTAATACTTGAATCATCATTTCACTCGAAGGCGCCATATAATTATTATCTTCTGGTGCTATATGGGATTAAGAATCAGAAAAATAAACATTGAAATCACCTGAATTCTGGCGTATGTGACCTCACATATCTTGCGAGAGCCGTGGAACTTCCAGTCGTAGTTGTGGAGAAAGTTGTACAGCCTCCATGCAGCGACTGCACTGGTGAAGTTGACGAAGGCATAGCCCATGTTGCTGCCAGTCCTAGTAACATTTTCCCCGATATCGATCAAATATAACCAAGGAATCAGGCAATTGATCCACTAAGATAAGGAAGACCAAACGGAAACTAGAAGAAAGCAACCACACGAACCAAGAAACAAATATACATGGGCTTTTCACTTGAACCAGGAAACCCTAGCTAAGTCGGTGCAAACCGCAGTGAGAAAGAAAACAGCGTAGAAACGTACGTGAAATCTATGGGCAGATACAAGAAATCGAACTCAGAAAAAGCGGCCGATGAGATTTCTCCACCTCCCGACTCCGAGAGCTTCTCAGCACCATCTTTGCTTAACTTATGGTTCTCTTCGTAGCAGTGCTTATCCAATATGCCTAATAGCTTCTCCTTGCTACCAAAAGAAAGAGAGAGAGAGAGAGAGAGTCCCCAAGTTGACAGAAAGGAAATTGTGTTGATTACAGACACGTTAGTAATGAGAGCAGGTTACTAGGATCATAGAATACAACGTACGTGAACTTGTTGGGCAAGTTCTTGATCATGATCGTGGTTTTCCCGTCATCCAGTAACTCACTTGCACCACGCACAAGCTTCTTGAACTCGAATTCTACACTCCCCTTCTTATTCAGCGACTGAACCTTTCTGCGTTCACTTCTCCTCGGCGCGACAGCTTTCCTTCTGTAGACAAAGGAACCACCGCCTCCAGAACCCTTGAAGCCCATCCGAGCTTTGTCAGCAGCTCTGCAACCGCCCTTCTCCACCTCTTCCTTCACTTTAGTTTGTGGAGCAGGGTTTTCTTCTGGCTTCCCCCCACTCTCCTCTTCCTCGCTGAGAAGAGTCAGAGTAGCCCGCTCGTGAGCTTTCGGGCCATGGAGGGGCATCGGAGGGATCTGACCACAAGCAAACACTTTCCAGCAAGTACGGTAAGTGCTGTGGGGAAGAGCATGAGGAGAAAGAGAGTAGTAACAAAAAGGAAATGGATTCATCGGAGGGGCAGCACCGCAGAAACCAGTAGTAGTCTGAACCGGAGGTTGGTTGAACGCAAGGCAAGAGGGTGGAGTATCAGAAGGGTGCTGATAACTAGCAGGAAGAGGAGAGGAGTAATAGCTTCCAAACGGAGAGAAGAAGGAAGATGGAATGTAAACCGGCGCATGAGGGTTGAGGGGGGCAGCCATCTGCGGGGAAGGAGAGGAGGCAGAAAGCGCAGGGCGTTCCGGAGAACAGATAACAATGTCTGCTTTAACACCCAGACGTTAATGCGGAGCAGAAGAGGACTCATGATTGCTGTCAGGTGGAGACGAGGGGCGGGAGAGCAGAAGAGAACAAAAGGGTGGGTTTATCGAGCCACATTACGAGACGAGATGACTTCGAGAAGGGCTAAGGGAGATCTTGTGAATCTAATCCGGTCATCTCCACCCCGCCGAGTTCGACTCCTGTTCTCTTCCTGTTCTGGATTTGCAACACCGCTGCTCGAGACTCGATTCCTTAGCTCGACCAGAGTTGCATTTCCGATGAGTTCGCAGCGTTGGGATCTGCGACACGAGTGGGGTGTATGAGATAACACTCTGCTCGAGACGCCAGGGGAGGAAGGGGGAAGGTGGCCACACCTGGCGAGCTGTGGTTGGAGTGAGCGCGGTGGATGGTCGTCTCGCTGGTGCAGAGAATCCTGTGTTTTTTTAAAAAAACAAGATAATGGATTGCATGCGCCTCGGGGATTGAGTAGTTGCACACCAAAATATTTTCCTTGTTTAGCTGCCACCCTAGCATGATGGACCTATTAGATTTTGTGTCATGGATAATTATAATTTAAGATAGACTGATAGATGGATAAATTTGATGATCTATATATAATCAATTATTTCCTGAATATATATATATATATTTTTTTATTGCATTGAAGTATATGCACCACTGGCCCATCAAGAAAATGGATTTTAATTCATTAATGGCTGATTTTCCTAGAAAATAAGCATTTTTTAAAATTTAAATAATATTTTTAATTTAAAAATATTTA
Organism: Musa acuminata AAA Group; assembly: GCF_036884655.1. NCBI lineage: Eukaryota > Viridiplantae > Streptophyta > Magnoliopsida > Zingiberales > Musaceae > Musa > Musa acuminata. The sequence continues at coordinate 40,289,701 of NC_088335.1, forward strand.
AAAAATTCTCTATCAAAATTTTTTACTTATTTTTTTTATCAGTATAGACTTGTAGATAGTTTAATTGAGATTAAAAGTTTATTTAGATCAACCATAATGCTTTCAAATAGATTATATAATATTGTTCTTGTTGTCGTGACTAAAACATTATAACAAGTCAAATACATAATAACAAATAAAAAAATAGATTAATATAAATATTTTTAAAATTAAGAATGTCATTTGAAAAAAAAAGTAAAATGAGAAGTACCAATTGAGAAATACCTAAATTATAGGTATTTTCTGAAAAAAAAAGTCCTTTATTCATTCTTGATAATTAGTTTCCATATTTAACCTTTCAAAACTAAATAATATCTTTAGGGAGCCGAACTAATAGTTTTTTAACAATGGAAAAAAGTACACATTATTAGATTGTATTAAGTTGTATGATTTAAGACATCAGATCTAGTTGAACCAAAATCGTATTTGATAACTTAGTTGGGTTTAATGGTGATGGCTGGATTTATATTTTTCTCTGATCAAAATCATCGAGGCATCTTGTTTTAGATTTGGTTTTTGAAAAAGGGCCTATATGTATAGTATTAGAAGGCGCATTAATTAGTGCAAGCTTTAAAATAACTAAGGTCAAAATATATTTATTGTTTACATCAAATGCACTATTAATGTGTTTATAACGTAAACACTTAATTATATTAATAATTTAAAAGTTGATAAGTTGCACATATAAACTTCAAAATATGATTATCAATTTAAAAGTTTAAGACTTTTTTTTATAAGCAATTGAATATTTGACGAACGATAAAACTATATGATCGGTAGATCAGATAGAGTTGTCGGCCATCTCACCATCACAGTCAACTATACCCACCATGCAGCTTTTCAATTGGAAGGTTGCATAATTTATGTTTGCATATATTTCTCGAAAGTTATATATAACGCACATTCATGGACATTATATTTTGAATCGAAAAACTTGCATTTATTTCTCCATAAATTATTTTTTTTGATATTTGTTAAAAACTCGTCAAAAATCTATTAATATATTATACTTTATTATATTCCTTTTTTTAAAGTGATTAATAACTCAATAGGGCAGATGCCAATGGAAAGGGTTGTATAAAAATTTTAGGGACAAATTGTCAGAGTAATCCCTCATTTTGGCTTTTATTGGGATGTGCTCCTTTTTATTTTATTTTCTTATTTTTCTTTAATCCTGAATATGCGCTTCACATAACATCCATAGCCCCCTGTTTTTTTATTTTTTCAATTTCACTCAATTATAATTTTTTATACAAGCTTTTTTTTTTAGATGCTGAAAATACTATAATCCTATTCAAAACCAATACATAAATCAAAATTTTTTTTATGTTTTTAATAAGATATTTGTTTGAAATCATGCGTTTATATTGTAGTTTGAGTCATTAATTTTGAGTTATAATATTTTATATAGTCTTATAATATGTTTGTATCGGTGGTAAAACCACTACAACTCTATTTAATGACACTCTAATAGACATAACAGTTATTTTTATTTTATATATTTTGTTAAAAAATAGCAAATATCAACAGAAATTGATAAAGAATCTAATCGAATAATTTATAAATATAATTAAAGAAAGGACATGAAGAAACTCGAAGACATGATTCATTGTCCAAAAATATATTCCCAACCTTCTTAAAAGTTTCATTGAGAAAACCATCATAAGATGTAATCGAGATATTATCTCCTACGTGATCATGGACATGATGGAAGATTATACCAACGATAATAAAAATCATAATCAAATCTAAGAAAATAAATAAGAAATCTATATGTGAAAGATTCTGATAAAGAGTGAGCAACATCAATCTAATTTTTATTGTGAAACATGATTTAAATAAGAAATTTTAGAACGGTTAAACATAATAAATTCTCGATGTGTGCCCTATAAGTGATGCATAATGAAAAATATCAAGTGGACTAACTCCAATGACATAAATGTAAAATGAAAAATAGATTAGATAAGTGTTTTTTTATATTTCTAATAATCTCTCACAAAACTTTAAAATAAAATTAAAGTTCATTAAAATAAATGAGTAAGGTATATATACTATATGGATAGTAAGGTGCCTTCGATGGATTTAATCTCTCTTAATGATTAAAGCATCAAGCGAACTACATAGTAAACTATGTTGTTCCTTTCATCCGAATTCAACTAATTCACACGTAATATAATATACGTATTTGTAAGTTTATACATTAATAACCATAAATGACTATCTTATTTACGAGAGATTTGTTCTTTTTTATATCCCATCAATTCGTATCGATTTTGATGATTTAATTTTTTATGTTCGAATATAGAAGTTGGTAGTGTTTCTCACATGATTAACTTGAATGGAAACAATTGGATAATATGAAAATCAAGAATGGAAAATCTTTTGTATTGCAAAGATTTATATGGACCCTACAGATAGTGCAAAGCCTGTAATTATGACAAATGATGAGTAGAAGAGGTTAGATCGAAAAATAATTGGGTTTATTCGATAGTGGCTCTATAACAGTGTCTTTCACTATGTTTCTACTGAAAGTTCTGTATATTCTCTTTGGAAAAGGTTGAAAAGTCTCTATAAAAGAAAAACAGCTAGTAATAAAGCTTTTTTGATCAGAAAACTTATAAACCTGAAATATAAAGATGGTGCTTCTATGGCTGAGCATTTGAATGAAATACTAAGTATCATTAACCAGTTATCCTCTATGAAAATATCTCTTGATGATAAGTTACAATCATTGTTACTTCTCAACTCTTTATTAGAAAGTTGGGAGATATTGGTGGTTTCCCTTAGTAATTCTGTGACAGATGGTATTGTCACTATGAGTTAAGTAACAAGCACTTTATTGAATGAGGAGTTGAGAAGAAAGAATTTAGCAACATCTCAGAATGATTCACAAGCACTTATCTCAGAGAACAAATGAAGGTCAAAATCATAGAAGCAATTCACGTATGGGTAGAAGTAAGTCAAGATCAAGAAAAGATATTGTTTACTATAACTGTGGTGAGAATGAATATTACAAGAACCAATACAAGCAACCTAAGAAAAACCTAAGAAGAGCAAGAAAAAGGAAAAAGAAATGGAGTCTACAAAGTCAAAAGATAATACTACAACTATAGTGCAGGGTGGTGATTATTTGATTTTGTCTCCTTATGATGATATTTTTTCTTATATGTTTTACGATTTTAAGTGGGTGATTGACACAGGTGCTTCTTATCATGCTACACCACGGAGGGAGTTTTTTACTACGTACATGTTTGAAAATTTTGGTGTTGTCAAGATGAGCAACTATGACATAGCAAACATCATTGGTATAAGTGATATCCATATAAAGACTAACCTTGACTACAAGTTTGTGCTTAAGGATGTGAGACATATGGTTAACTTAAGGCTAAATTTAATTTCAGTTAGAAAGCTAGATGATGAAGACTATACTAGCAAATTTCACAGAAGGCAATAGAAGCTCAGTAAAGGTTCTATTGTTATAGCTAGTAGAAAAAAATGTCACACCATATACAAGTTGTAGGCCAAATCTTATGGTGAGTAGTTAAATGCTATAGAGAAAGACTTTAGCATGAAGTTATGGCATAGGCGATTAGGACACATGAGCAAGAATGGGCTATAAGCTCTTTCCAAGATAGAGGTATTGTCAGACCTCAGAGGTACACATCTGAACCCTTGTATTGATTGTTTAACTGGTAAACAATACATAGTTTCATTTGTTAGTCCTGCTTTATCTAGAAAAATATATGTCTTAGACCGTATTTATAAAGATGTATATGGTCCTTTGAGGACAAAAACTCATAGTGGATCTGTTAATATTCCTAGTATCAATAAAGTACTTTATTTTGTCACTTTTATAAATGATTTTTTCAAGAAAGTTTAAGCCTATACTATAAAGACCAAAGATCATGTTATTAATGTCTTTGAAGAGTTTCATGCTAGAGTTGAAAGAGAGACAAAAATATAATTGAAATGCATGAGATCAAATAATGGTAGTTAGTACATAGGATTGTTTAATGATTATTACAGGTCACATAACATCCAACATAAGATGACAGTTCCTAGTACACTTCAGCATAATGCTATTGTAGAGAGGATGAATCACATCATCATAGAAAAGACTAGATATATGCTTTCACAGGCCAAGCTACCCAAAAAATTTTTGAATGAGGTTTTGAGGACTGCAGTTGACGTGATCAATTTGTCCCATGTACAACCCTAGATGGTAATGCTGCAGAGCATGTATGGTTAGGGAAAGATGTTTCGTACAAGCATTTGAGAGTGTTTGGTTGTCGTGCATTTGCACATATTCTAAACAATTAGAGGCCCAAGTTAGATGGTAAGACTAAATAATATATTTTTCTTGGTTACTCATATGATAAGTTTAGTTATAGGCTTTGGGATCCAGAAAAGCATAAGGTGTTTAGAAGCAGAGATGTGGCCTTCTTTGAGGATCAAACCTGTAAGGATTTGAAGAAGAGGGCACCAATCAAGACTTCTGTAGAAATATTAGCAGATTGTGACATAGTTACTCCTCTAATATATCAGGGTGATGGGGGAGATATGTAGGAAGATAGTGTAGTGCCCGATATTGATCTACCTATAGAACATGTTGAGTAAGAAGAAGTTAGAGAGAAACTTCCCACATAACCTCAGTTAAGAAGATCTTCTAGACAACGTCAACCTTCCAAAAGATACTATATAGATGAGTATATAATGCTTACTAATGCAGGTGAACTAGAGAGTTATCAGGAAGTAGTTGAAAGTGAGTAGAAAAAGAAATAGTTAGTTGCTATGTAGGAAGAGATGGATGCTCTTCAAAAGAACTATACTTATAATTTGGTGCAACTATCAAAGGAAATGAAGGCATTGAATAACAAGTGAGTTTTTAGGTTGAAGACTCAAGAATATTATTTTCAACTAAAGTATAAAGCTAGATTGGTTGTGAAAGACTTTGGTCAAAAGAAATGTATTGACTTGGAAGTGATTTTTTCTCCTATTATTAAAATATCTTCTATTCATGTTGTTCTTAGTATTGCTGCTAGCTAGGACTTGGAGGTTGAGTAGTTAGATGTGAAGACAGCTTTCCTTCATGATGATTTGAATGAGAAAATTTATATGGAGCAACCAGAAGGCTTCAAAGTCAAAGGTAAAGAAAACTTTGTTTGCAAGTTGTAGAAATACTTATATGGGTTGAAGTAAGCTCTAAGACAATGGTACAGAAAATTTGATTCAATTATGACTAAAAATGGATATAAAAGAATGACTTTAGATCATTATATGTGCATCAAACAGTTTGGTGAGGATTTTATTATTCTTTTACTTTATATTGATGACATGTTTATCCTTGAGAAAGATATGTCTATAATTAACAGATTGAAGAAGAAACTGAGTGAGTCTTTTGCAATGAAGGACATGGGGCCAGCAAAGCAAATACTAGGCATGTAGATTTCCCGTGATAGAAAAATAAGAAGATTTGGTTGTCACAGGAGAAATACATCGAAAAGGTATTGGAAAGATTAAGTCTGAGAAATGCAAAGCTATTTGGTTATCCTCTTGTAGGTCACTTCAAGTTGTGCCCAGAACAGAGTCCGTCAAGTGATGGGAAGAAGGAGAAAATACAAAAGGTTCCTTATGCTGTAGTAGTTGGAAGTTTAATGTATGTAATGGTATATACGAGGTCGGACATCACATATGTAGTAGGTGTTACTAGCAGATTTCTTGCAAATATAGGTAAAGAGCACTGGGCAGTAGTGAAGTGGATTTTTAGATATATCAAAATGAGTTCTAAGGTTTGTTTAAGCTTTAGAGGTAGACCACATGTGTTGATAGGTTACACAAAAGCAGATATGGCACGAGATATAGATACAAGAAAATCCACATTATGTTTTATACTTACTTTTATAGAGGGAGCTGTGTCATGGTAATCAAGATTGGAAAGGTGTATTACTTTCTCCACCACGGAGGCAGAATATATTGTTGCTACAGAGGTTTGCAAAGAAATGTTATAGATGAAAAATTATTACAAGAATTGGGGCTGAAATAGGAAAACTATGTGGTGAATTATGATAGCCAGAGTGCAATCAATTTATGTAAGAGCCTAACTTTTCATTCCAAGTCATAGCATATAAATGTCAGATACCATTGGATTCAAAATATACTTGAAGAGAAGTAGTTGCAACTTCAAAAAATTTACATAGATGCCAACGAAACAGATATATTGACAAAGATTTTATCAAAAAAAGATATGAGATATGCCGACAGCTGATCGGCATTGCTTCACATTGAGGAGTCATGGGACAACCTCCTTTATGGGCTGAAGGGGGAGGTTGTTGGGCTGACAACCCACGAATTCAACCCATAACCCACATCTCTTTTAACCTAACCCTAGATCTAATAAGGGAACTGTGGTGGCTACAAAAATAGGAGGAAAAACTAGAGGCAACGAGGCAAAAAACTACATGATTACTTAATTCAAAAACAGAGGAGAAAATGGTAGAAAAATAAGAGAAAGAAATGGAAGAAAATAAGGATAACGCAGAGAGACTGTTCTCAATCATCCATGTATTGTTCTCATCTTATGTTATATTTTATCTATAGTAGATTCTTGTTATGATTACTTAGAGAGAATTTGGATATTGTATACAATGACATAATCCTCATATCCAAGTTATTATCTTGAGATTGTTGCTTGGGTTTTAGGCAAAAGATCATGAAATTTGTATATTCATTATTTTTATAGTGGATTATCTCTGGTTTGCCCCATGGTTTTTACCCTTCACATTGGAGAGATTTTTCACATAAATCTTGGTATTATATTTGATTGTGATTTTCATTTAATTCCGTTCTGTGTTATGATTTACTTATATTTATTCATATATAAAGTTTATTTCTTCTATATATCCCATTATGATCGATCAATCAACTTAGTATCATATTAAACTCTTCGATCACAAATGTTAAATTCTAGTACTGAAAGACCCATTATAAGTTTAACATATCCCTTTCGACCTATTATAGTCTTATATGTCAATTATCAACGTTACTTTGTTTTAGATAAAGAGATTATAAATATTACACAACATTAATTTTTTAGAGAAACTTAAATCTATGAAACATTGTGCTCAGACACTTAAGATAAGAAAATATGCACCTTTTAAGTTATCTTGAATAACTGAATACATGTAGAAGGTTTGGCAAAGAATACCATAAGAACATCATGACATATGATCGAAAAATGCAGTGTAAAGTCTCACAAAGTTAGGAGAGTACATAAGATAAGCATTGTATCCATTATCAAAAATGAAAATGAGTAATATATTGAACTTGCATTAGGTGCATTTAACCAAGATAAAAAAAATAAATAAACAGGATCGAAACAACTTTGTCATAGCATGCAAGTAGCCTATGGCATTGGAGTGTCAAAATCATATATGCCAAGAAGAACAGAATAGCATGACTAACACATAATAATAATGATGCGAAACTTCAATAAAGAATAATGCACGATCAATTTTTACATGATATTAAGACCAAAATGGAGATTTATGTGATTTTCGTATCGAAGAAGTGATGCAAGCAGCAAAACACCATAGTAGTTTATCACTCAAGCACTCAAGTTACTGATCATTCTATAGTGTAACCAAACTTATTATATGTAGATCTTTCCTTTTTGACATCGATTCCTTTTTCGATTTTATGTCACACTTTGATCTCGAACATAATATTATGAAGCAGCAATAAAATGTCAATTTGGTTTAGAAGTCTGCACGACAATAACTCTCAAAACAGCAACTGTGTTGCCTCCTAACAGTTTTTAAACAGCAGAGCATAGAAAAACTAGATAATTTCTTTGTCCACCCACTTCAAAATAATCGTCGTAATGAATATTGAATTGAGAAATAGATTATGAAAATAATTGATTTTATTTATGGAGGAGATAAGTATTTATATAGATTTTGATGAAGAAAGTTTTATCAATCATGCACTCAAATCAGATCAGCTCTTCAAATCTATGATTGATCCTCAAATTTATTATTGGTTAAGGATATAAAGAAGTAAAGAAGTTATTCCATATGCGTCTCTATCATAATCTTTTATCAATAAAAATAAAAAATCAAATAGAAAACTTATTTACTAGACAACTACTTAGAATTAGATAAAAAAATCAATAAAAGATACAAAATCAAATAGTGGAGGCTCAAACCTTTTGAATAAAATTCTTAATACAAGTTTTCTACAATACATTTTCCTTTTAGTGCAATTTAAGGAGTATTATTTCCTCGTCAGAAGAATTAAACTACCTTCGTTAGGTTTCAATTTCCTCATCATGGTATGCTATATTAATGAGCACATTTGGGCATAGTAGCTGTACTATAGTTCATAAATTATTACCATATAAAGGTATCAAAAATAATGATGATTCTAGTGATCAAGGTTATTACAGCTATGTTGCAATCATAGACTTACCTGGAAGCTAAAACATAATACATACACGGTAAGGTACAAAACCCAAATGATTTATTTAAATATGAGACATATATGTAAAAAAGGGAACGTGTACATGTAGTTCAAACAAAATTTACATGTGAAGAGGTCATTATAGTTTTAGACAATAAAGAAAAGCAGATCTAAAAGGGATCCTTTTTTTAATTTAAGAGTTGACAATACAACCATATATATCATTCAAGACATATTTTATCATTTATGATTTAGTTCACTACTTTGCACTTCATCCACTACGGACAAGACTAATATGAAAGGAAAAAGGATAAACATAAAATAATCACTCATAATGTATATTACCAATTATGTAGGAGGAAAAACTTATAGTAATGTATTGGCTAAAATTCTACGTAAACTCATAATACTAGAGAAACATATAGCAATTGTTTTCCTCTGAATTGATCAAATTATATCCTGATGTATTAATTGTTAGGATCAAATCCGCACTAAGAGGGGGTGAATTAGTGCTTTTGGAGAACTACGTCAATCGTGACATAGTACTTTTGGAGAATTACGTCGATCGTGATAATTCGTACGATAAAACCGTATCGGAAAGAGGTTCACATTTAAATATGTTCATAGGAGAGTGATGAAGATGTAATATAGTCACAAAATAAGTAAATAACAAAGAAGAGAATACACACTAATTTTATAGTAGTTCGGTCATCGTGACCTATATCCACTCTCGATTCCTCCTCCATTGAGGCCATTAGCGTCCATTATCGATCTTTCTTCAATGGGCAAAGACCAACTACCCTCTTACAACTCTTTCTCCATTTTACAAGTTTAGGAGACAACATTTTATAAGCCTCACACTTCTTTTAGATTGATCATAAAGCTAAAGAAGGAGGAGGAGGACACTTGGCACTTTTTTAACACTTTTATAACCAAAATCTTAAGACTTTTATTAACAATTTTCTTGCTCTTTTATGAAAGAGTGAGGTTTATATAGGCCCTAATAGCTAAAAAATGAAGCAAAAAAATCTCATCTTGGATTTTCGGGGTACTAGCGGTACCACCCCCAGTATTAGGCAGTACTACTGCCTATAGATTGACACTAGGTGGTACCACCACCCAGTCTAGGGATACGATTGCCTGACAGAGCCTCGGAGATTGAGTTCCTACGGTACCACCGCTTGGCAGCATTAACTACTGACGGTACCACCGCCCAACCCACTTGGGAGGCTGAGCCTCAAGCGGTTCCACCGCCAGCTCCGATGGTGCCACCACCTGACGTGGCTCCAAGTTACTGAATGGGCTATTCAATCAGCCCAATTTAGCCTTGATTAGGGCCTAATTGGCTCCTAATTGAGTTAGTAAAATTTCTTCCGAAACCAACTCAAATTGAAACCCTAACTAGACAATTACAATGCAATCCATCCTAGTTGTCCAGCATGTCAATTATTCATCCAAACTCTCGACGAAACTTCCGACACACTCCCGATGATCTTCCGATGAGCTTTCGACCAACCCCCATTGAACTATCGGTGAGCTTCCGATACATCGTTCGAACCTTCGGTATATCCCCTGATTCTTCCGGCCCAATGCCCGAACTTGACTCCAGCCCAACATTTGATTCTTCTTTAATTGTTTTACCTTTTTCACGATCGTAGTTAGTCCTACATTACTTATCTCAATATATGGATTAGATCATTAATTCATTAATTGATTTCATCATCAAAATCTGAGATTCAACAATCTCTTCTTTTTTTATGATAATAACCGACGGAGTTAACTTTAACTCCCCTATCTATATGTCATATTGAGATAAGGCAAACTTATATTCAAAAGGAATCATAACTTTTGAATTTAAGTGATCAAATATAATATATCATTTCAAAATTTCATGCATTGTGCATCATCGTAGTGATCAAATATAATATATCATTTCAAAATTTCATGCATTGTGTCCTTTTGAATATAAGTGATCAAATATAATATATCATTTCAAAATTTCATGCATTGTGCATCATCGTAGTGATCAAATATAATATATCATTTCAAAATTTCATGCATTGTGTTGATAAGACCCTAAGGTCTTATCGTAGGCTCTGATACCAAATGATAAGACCCTAAAGTCTTATCGTCGCTCTGATACCAATTGATAAGATCCTAAAGTCTTATTGTGGAAAAAAGAGGAGAAATGGGGATGATAATGATCGCTTCGAGGGGATCGACCTCCTTGATCGCTTCGAGGGGATCGGCCCTCCTTGATCACTTCGAGGGGATCGGCCCTCCTTTATCGCTTCGAGGGGATCGACCCTCCTTTATCGCTTCGAGGCGATCGACCCTCCTTGATCGCTTCGAGGGGATCAACCTCCTAGGGTTTGTCAAAAGACAGAATAGTATTTTTCATAGATTACCGAAAAGAAGTAGTTACATCCCTATTTATAGAGTTCCACCCAGAGTCCATCAGGACTTGAACTCTAATAATAAATAAATATTAAATAAACCTCTACTTGACTCTAACTGAACCAAACCGACTCAATAAACAACTGGACTAAACAGACTCAATAAACATTATTCAAAAGCTCAGAAAAAGTTTCCTAACAGTTCCTCCCTCTTCAAATCAGCCTTGTCCTCAAGGCTGAGCAGCATCAATCTCAGGAGCTTCTCTTTCAGCACTTTAGCCATAACTATCTGCAATGCATCACAACCTGTTGATCAAGTAAGTATGGTCTCCACTTTTTCAAAGTGTAAGCAATAGGTCGATCTTTTAGTGTAGTAATCGTTGCATGAAACTTCTGGCCCTGTATAATCAATTTTATCTTTGAACCTTTGCTATTACAAGTGAAAATCCATCCATCAATGATCTTTACTTCGAATCTATCATAGTTTTCAATGTGGTGGGCCAATCGGTCAACAGTCTCACTGTCCATAGAATTGTTAGTGCTACTAGTATCAATCAAAACTATAATAGGCTGATGCTCTAGAGTTCTGGCAACTTCCATAGTTTGCGGATTAGAGTAGTCGACTAATATATGCATTGTATGTACGGTAGGTTCAACATCTTCATTAGAATTTATACCTTTATGATCGGAGTCCAACTCTTCTGCTTTCGGTTCCTCTCCAATTGGCTCAATCATTATATGCTGCCCTTGTTTACATTGGTGCTCCATACTCCACTTTTCATCATAGTACAAACCCTTTGCGAATTTTTCTTGAGTTCTTCTTGGGTTAGTCCTCGGGTGTCAAGGCTTTAGTTGGGAATAGATATGGTGGGTGGCATATTGATCATCTGGTGGTTGTCACTTATGTTTCCATGATTTTCCCTCTTGATTTTTTTCTCATGTAGATGTGCGAATGAGATCGCAGCTATCATAGTACAAGGTTGACGAGCCTTAATTTCACAATGGATCTCTGAAATAAGACCTTCAATAAATGTATCCAAAAGTTATCATTCCGACCAATCTCTAGCTTGATTTGATAATCTTTTAAACCTACTCTGATATTCCAACACTGTAGAAGTCTGACAAATTTTTAAGAGCTGTCCATCCACCTTCATGTATGAGTAGATTGTGTCACAATCTTGGGGCCCTTTTCTAATATTTCCAGATCTGTGCAATGTAGAACTTGAGCTCTCACCTTGTTGAAATTTACTAAGGCTCCCCAGTAAGTCCTTTTTGAAATCATTAAGTACTTCTTGTAATCGGTTCTCAATTCTAATTTCCAATGCTTCCATTTGTGCTTTCACTGAGTTATCGGTCGCCATTTCGTAAGACTACAAATCTGTAATCTCAACTCCTATTTTTGGTGTTAGTCAAGGGCATCAACATTGTCGATGCAAAGTTGCCGAGGAGGTGGACGCCAAGGGTAGTGCTGCGGTCGCTACGTTGGAGGAAGAGTAGCTGCCCTGTTTCTATCACTGCGTGAGGTGAGAGCGCCGAGGTTGGAAGGCGATTGCGTTGATGTGGCTGTAGCTGTTGGGACCCAAGGGGCAATCGCCGAGCAACGGGGTTGAGGCTGCAGTGATGGCAACCTGTGGTTGTGGCAAAATATGCTAAGCAAGGGGGAGGTGGCGTTGATGCGGCCGAGGTTGAGAAGAGGAATCGGTGTTGCATGCGCTGCTGGGGTTGAGGCAAGGCAGCGTACTTGCTGCCGTTGCTGCGTTCGCTGTTGGAGGGTGGCTGCTGCAGAATGAGGGGTTGATCATTGGCCAGGAGCGATGACGATGGTTACAATCGACGGCTACGGCAGTAGAGGGTGCCACTGTTTTTGTTGCTGCGTGGTGGTTGCTGCGTACTCTATTTTTGTCGCACCACCGAAGGAGTTGGCCAGAAGGATCACGAGTGGTTGAGTAGAAGGCTGCGGTGGCTGGCAGCAGCGGTGGTCGCTGGCCGGAGCGCAACGTTGGCGATGGAGAAAAAGGCAGCGAGCATCGTCGCTAGCCGGGAAGTTATGATGCTGGAGATGGGAAACAGGGTGCTCTATTTCTATCGCACCACAGCCAAAGCCACTAGCGATGTTGGCAACGACAGTGCGACGGTGATCATGTGGCCGAGAAGCAACGTGCTAGTCATAGGTGCCCAGCAAGCCAATCACATGAGTGATGGCACGTGTGACTTGATACAGAATCTTTTTGCTTATTATATTTTGGCATATATCACTTTATAACTATTGCATAAATGCATATATATATTGTGATGTCCTTGGATTTGTGCAATGGGAATCGGATCGTGATGAGATCACGATAATGAGATCGATTCACCTTTAAACACATATCCTAAATAATCCCGGTCATAGGTTACTTGAGAGGGACATCGTGATAACTGGACAGACTGGTGTGCTGTATACCCGTCCATATGATGGATGCAGCTGGTCTCATAGCTGCTCGTGTAGAGACACTAGGGATACAGTACAGGTGCTCATTAAAGAATAAGTTCACTAATTGATCCGCTTACGGAATGTTGGATGGTTGATGATGCCTTATTGTCAGACAGCGATTCCGTAGTCCTAGTGGTATATTTGGTCCTTAGACTTGAGACACCAAGGATGTCCTGTATGAGTGCTCCACTCTTTGATACCAGACTTATAGGTTTGGCTGTCCCAGATCTAGTACAACTGGTCATTGGGAGTGCTAGTCGACCTTACGAGGGCTATTGAGTGTCGATAGAGGATCATCCACTCTCGGCGTCATGAGAGGAATATCCCATGTGTTCTTGCTCAGACAAATCCCTAGCCAGGGTCATTCGGGTTGAGAGAGAAAGAGTTCTCCGGGAGAATCTGATTAGAGCGAGACTCGAGTAGAAATCGTATGGGTCTGATAGCACCATGCTCGATATACGGTCTCTGGGATATTAGAGGGATGAGGGACTATAGGTACACGGTAACTGAGGACAGACAGGTCCAATGGATTGGATTCCCCTGTATCGTTTGGGGACTACGGCGTAGTGGCCTAGTACGTCCGTAGTCGATGAGTCAAGTGAATTATTATAGAGATAATAATTCACTAAGTTAGAAGGAGTTCTGATAGGTATGACTCACGGCCAGCTCGATATTGGGCCTAGAGGGTCACACGCATATGGTAGGCATTGCGATGAGTAGAGGTTCGGATATAAGATATCCGTTGGAGCCCTTGTCTTATTGGATGCAGATCCAATACCCACTAGGGGATGACCCATTAGGGTTTGAGAGGGGACCTCTATAAATAGGAGGGATTCAGAGCCTCATAGGCTAGAGCCTTTGCTTGCCTTTCCTATTCTCCTCTCCCTCTCCACCTCAGAGCAGGCTTGGAGCTTTGAGGAGCGTCGTCGCAACCCTGCTGTGTGGATCACCGCTAGAAAGGAGGACGCTTGACCTCCTTCACCCTCTCCTAAGGATATGCAAGGAAACAGGGATATACGATCTCCCTAGGTAACACAATCTACTCTATACGTAGTTTTAAGTTTCGCAGATTTTGCATACCAATCTTCGCACGACCACGAACATCTCTTTGGGAATCGGAGATTTTGTTTTCTTGTTCTTCCGCTGTGCATATGATGTCACCCCCAAGATTTCCTAACACAGCGGCAGCGGTGGAGAAGGAGGAGTCGGCGGTGTCACGGTTGGGAACAAGGGCAACCGGTGAGTTGCCCTATTTCTGGCACTATGGATGCAAAGCAAGGAGGATCGGTTGCTGAGAGGCGTGCAGTGGTCGTCGCACGGTGGCCCGCAGCGGTGATGGGTCAGTTGGGCGGCGACGGCGTTGGAGGGGAAGAGGAGTGCTAGAGGCAGCGCGGCTGGTGGAGGCACGGCTGCGATCGACGAGGGGCTGCGGCAACCGGCGGCTGCGACTAGGAGGCAGGCGGCGGTGATCGATCGGCCGGGCAGCAGCGGCGGCGGTGGAGAAGGAGTTGCCCTGCAACGGCGGTAGAGAAGAGGAGCAGGGCTGCGGCGGAGTGGGACGCTGGCAGCGTCGTCTCCTAGCAGCGGTGGTGGCTCGGGTGGGAGGCGACGGTGGACTCTGGCCGGAAGTGGGGCAGTGTCGGTTGCTGGCCGGAGAGCAGCGACGGGCGACGGGTGGGCTGGCCGGAAGCAGGGGAAGCAAGGGTGCATGGCTCAATAAACAGACTTAATAAACATTATTCAAAAGCTCATAAAAAGGTTCCTAACATGTGCATCATCATAGTTTTAAATTATCAAAATGTAAAATGTATAATTTCAAAATATTACAACTCATCACTTCATGTATGATACCAAAACTAAATCACTTCATGCATTGCATCATATCAAAGTGTGCAAAACATCATACATAGTAACATTAAAGAGTACATGGAAGAATCCGTCGACTTCTCCCCCTTTGTCATCAACAAAAAGAAGACATACCTAAGCTATTCAGGTGGTAGTAAATCGAAATGTCTAAACAGAGTATTAAGTTGACAATGAATTTGCTGCATTTCGGTTAAGATTTGATCTTAATATAGTTTAATTCGATCCACTCGAGTCACTATAGAATCAAAAGATGAGGAGGATGTGGCTCTGGAGGTGCTACTTTAAAGTGTTAGGTCTAGCCCATATGTGGGCTTGGACTAGTGATTTGAACAATAACCCAAATCTGATTTATTAAAAAAAATAAAAAAAAAGGAAAAAAAGAGATGTGAGGGTAGCCAACGTGAGAATGCGAGCGTACATGCAGCAAGAGAACGTGACGGCACAGCAGAAAAGAAGAGAGAGAGAAAAATAGGTTTTTGAGTTTTCTACTTGACGATAAGTGGAAAAACGTTGTTAGTTTTGGCTTCTACAATCCTAACAATGTTGATCTATAGTTTACTCTCTCTGAGGTATTTTCCTGCTATACCCATTCTATGAGACCTAAAATTCTCTTTTCATGAAATCCATCTTTACTGATGATGATACGTTAATGTTGAGCCAAGATCTATGTTCTTGATGTTGTTATGATCCTCTGGTTATTCTAGAGAAGATTTATTGTAAACATGTTATTATTATTAGTAATAGTGAAAATTTAAGGTAGACTACGGTCTTGTGATTTTTCTCGCATTGGGTTTTCCACGTTAAAAATTTGGTCTCACTATGTGATTGATTTATTGCACTACTATTTATATTGTTCTGGTTAATATGTGCTTTTGATAACAAGTTGGTATTTTGATGATGAACCCATTTTGATACACAAAGAGGAAAAAAAGTTATTCCGCTATAACAAGTTTTTTCCAACAAGTGGTATCAAAGCAACATGTTGTTTGGTGCTAGTTTTTTTCTTGTGTGATTAAAATAGAAGAGTCAGACGGTATGATTAAATTGAACTCATCAAATTATTTCACTTGGAGGCATATGATGGAAGATCTGCTTTATTACAAAGATTTGTATAAGCCAATTAAGGTTAAAGATAAATATTTTGTTAGGATTAGAGCGACACTAAGAAGGGGGGGGGAGGTGAATTAGTGCAGCGGATTAAAACTCATAAGTTTAAAAATGATTTCGTAAATGCATAGAGATTTTGATTCGACAAAGAATGACTTAGTAAAAGTAGCTCGAGTAAAGTAAGGAGATAAAAACCAAAAGCTTACTACTATGTAAATAAAGGTTTCAGAAAGGTAAACACTCACACATTCAAGGAACACATCAATTTAAAGTGGTTCGGTCAAATGACCTAAATCCACTTACGAAGCCTTCTTCGATGAGGCTCCCAACTTCCACTAGCAAATCATTTGAAGGGGAAGGACAAATACCTCTCTTACAACCTTTTACAAGTGGTTCACACTCTTACAGATTTTTCAAAGAGAAAGAGGGAGGTGAACAGTTAAGCTATTGAAAACAAGACTTGCTAAAGACTTTGCTAAGACTTTTTCTCAATCTCTAACTTCTCAAGGGTTGTTATCTCTGTTGAGAATTGAGGGGTATTTATAGGTCCTAAGAGAATTCAAATTTGGGCTCCAAATTTGAATTACTTTTGGGTTCCTGATGCTGACGGTGCCACCGCCTGTAAGTGGCGGTGCCACCGCCTATCAATGTCTGACACTGACAGTGTACTGACGGTGCTACCGCCGGACCTCTCGGGTGTTGGGCAGTGCTATCGCCTGATCCTTTGGGTTATGGGTGGTGCCACCGCTCAGTCCGATGGTACCACCGCCTAGTCCTTTGGGTTCTGGGCGGTGCCACCGCCCAGTCCGGCGGTTTCATCGCTCGACCTTACGGGTCACTGGTTGGACTTCAGATATGGCCCAAACCAAGTCATATTCGGGCCCATTTGGCCCATAACCAGGATATAAGATTATTTCTTAATTCTAACCCTAATTACATACAAACTACGAAGTTAAGACATAGTCCTAAGCAGATCTTATAACCGGCAACGTCGAGTTTCCTTCCGATGAGCTTTCCGGTGATCTTCCGGAGACTTCCGATACACCCTCGGATTTCTTCCGGCAGACTCCCAGTAGGCTCCCGATCTTGTGGCGAGTTTAGCGAGTAGCCAAGCCTTCTCGGTGATCTCCGCGAACCTCCGACGATCTCTTCGGCGGACTTCCGAAAACTACGATAAGTCCCTGATTTCCTCTCGGTTGGTTTCGACAGCATCTTCGACGAATCTTCGGACTCTCGAACACCCATCGAACTTGACTCCAGTAGACTTGCTTTATATCTTCAAGCTATCGTAATTAATCCTGCACATGTAAAACAAAACTTCAATCGAGACAATTAATCCTAAGCAATTAATCAAGTTGTCCGGCATGTCATTGGTCCCTCGATGCTTTGTCCGATTCTTTGGCACATCGTCCTCTCTTACGGCCTATTACCCAATCGGCCAGTTGACTCCACAACTTTGATA